>NC_090657.1:30000129-30242629 GCF_040937935.1 Hyperolius riggenbachi | reverse complement strand
AACATGGTGCAGCTCATATCAGACGGCTCTGGTCACTTGTATCAGCAAATAAAACAAATGTTACAGGTTAAGGTTTATCTGCAAATGTGAATTACAAGTAATGTGTCATATGAGAGTTGTTGTGCAGCATTATGTTCATTTGTTGTAAACTTCTTTTATACACTTACCCAATCTGGGGCCAGTAAAAGGTAAAGTCCAGTTAAAGTCCATTCCCAGTGGACCACCATGACTGGCTCTTTCCAACAGGCCCGCTGTCAGATGAGTCTGGTCATTGGTAGTCCAGGGTCTGGAGAAGGTCAAGTCCGGTAGAAGCTGTGTCTGACGCGTGGCTCTGGAGAAGTGACATCTACAGCGGGAAGAGAGGATAACAAAGGTCAGAAAACATCACTTGGAAGACAATATAGTAACAACAGTTAATCCACAAACAACTTTATATCTGAACATTGAGCACCTTTTTTTCCTGTTACCTAAGATATTTGTAAGAAGTTAGATGGAGATTAGTTTGGTGCAACACGCTTCACTTGTAATAACTATAGCATATGTAGAAACAGTAAATGATCATTAGAATAGATTTACTATGTTTTGTAACATCAAAATGTAGCGAAGACAAAGAAAATGCTCTTGAAGTTGCTTCCCGTTCATTACTCCTTTCTTCTATATTAGTCGCTTCTGGTTGGCCTTTTTACATTGGTGGTTAGTATTATTGTACATTTGTGGCAGCACACCCAATATAAACGTACTGGTAATGGGCTGGATGATGAGCACAAAAGCACACTGACATTGTAACTGGCTGTGAACTGAAATTACACTTCTTTGCATCCATGACAACAGAACTATCTGCACTCTGGTTGGAGTATTGTTGACATGAGACAGTCCAGAAACTATCCTCTTGCTGCTGGAGTAATTAACTGCACAATATAGGAGTTTTTGTTTCTTATCTTTAATACCTGGTTGACTAGCAATAACCATTAACACCATTATCTGTTTTTTCTCTGCTAAAGGCCATATGTATTATTATCTACATCTTTCTATATCATATACATATACAATCATGTTAAACTAATGTTTGCCATTAATCCCTGAAATCAATGACTCCCACTGAAAACATTTGTTTTTTATCAATGAAACCATAATGTCCCTTTATGCTGTCAGTGTCAACATAACTATAATAGATGAGAAATTAGACAAGAAAAAATGGAGTACTTACCTGTGGGTAGGTTGTCTGATGGCTTGGATGCTCATCAGTGATGTGGAGAGGAGACAAGGCATGCTACATGCTGAATGGTGTGTGGAGGCTGGATGATTATTCTTGGGGTGGCCTGACATCTGGGTGCATGGGAGCAGTGTGGTAGCTGGAAGCCCATGCAGGGCACACAAACGGGACGTTAGTGAACACGACCTGGTCCTCTGGTGCAAGTGGAACGATGCCTCTTACAGTATAAAAGGGCAGAATTGCATCG
Organism: Hyperolius riggenbachi; assembly: GCF_040937935.1. Classification (NCBI taxonomy): domain Eukaryota; kingdom Metazoa; phylum Chordata; class Amphibia; order Anura; family Hyperoliidae; genus Hyperolius; species Hyperolius riggenbachi. Next base: position 30,241,169 of record NC_090657.1, on the reverse strand, counting down.
TCCTCATCTTGCTGTGGGCAGTGTTGTTGCACTGCAATTGGTGACGGCAGGATGCCAGTCTCCACCTCTTTCCAGTTAATATCAGAAAAGAATGGATGGCTTCTGATGTCACCATGGACTCCCAGCTGTTGGCTCCTGTTTTGACGCAGAAGCTTTTGTAAAAAGTCAGCGGTTTGATCTTCATGCCCTTGGTAGGAAGGCTTTGTTTCTAGTTGTAGCTCCTCCCTTGCCCATGGCTCATCGGCCCATGTGGGTGACATGCTCGAGTAGTCTCCTTTAATCAGGTGGTATAGCATGACACCCAGTGCATACCAGTCCATTGCTTCGGTCATATATTTTGTTTTCTTCACAGCTAGTCCGAAATCCGTGATTTTGATATGTCCATCTGCAGTTAGCATGATGTTATCCTCTTTCAGATCTCGGTGAATGATTCCTTTGCTGTGTAGGAACTGGATGCCACAAACAAGCTCTGCTGAAATGAATTGGAGAGTCTTGAAATCCAGGTTTGTACCCAGGTAGTCAAAAAGGGTCTGTCCTGTGGCCAGCTCCATGACATAGAAGATGTAGTTGTCAGTGTGAAATGCTCCATAACCATGAATGAGGAAGGGGCTCTGGCTAGTGATTGCCAGATATTGTCCCTCATCTAAGTATTCCTGACATCTTAGGAGCATTCTCTTTTTGAGAACCTTGATGGCAACACGTTCTTGACGTACTGCATCTGTTGCAAGCAGAACCTGACCGAAAGCTCCTTCTCCAAGAACATGATGGAAGGTGAATTGGTCTGCTGTTAAAGGAACAGAGGAGGCCTCAAGGGTTACACTGTCTTGAGCCTCCATGTCGCTGTCCATCCTGATTCTCTTGCTATTCTCTGTTTTAGGGCCACTGTCCATTTCTGATCTTTTCCTTTTTTGAGTTCCAGTAAGTTTTCTGAATCTCTTGCTTGGTCCAGCCTTTTCTTCAGATCTTTTTCTTTTACAGGATTCACTGTCCTTGTCGCATCTCTTTGCCCTTTCATGGTTTTCTTCGATCTTTGATGTCTTATGTGACCGACCATGAGGAGGGCTATGGCGTTGGGTAGTAGATCCACGCACCAGTCTAACAATGCGGTCACGAGCATTTCTCATGAAGGCAGCAACTCTGTGCAGAGTGGTCATTGTAGCATTTTCCCTCTTAGTCTCTCTCTCCTCTTCTACCTCTTTGTCCTCCTCCAGGCGCTTGTATGCGTCCAGCTTCTTTCTTCCACTAGAGCCCATGATGGGAAAGTGGAATAGATAAAATCGCAGAAAATCAAATCAGATATTCGCTAAGCTCAGTAAATAACACCTCGCTAGTCGACTGTTCTGATCAACTCTGAGGCCAGGTGCTCAGGAGTCTCCATATATAGCTGAGCCTTGCATTGTGATGTCATAATAAGCTGTGCTCATGATGTCACCGGTCACATGACTGGTGCAGGTGCAGATGGATGTTTGTTATTTTCTTAGTTAGTTTGTTTTTTTGTATTCAAAAGCATTTCCTGAACGGCAGTTGCTAAGCCTAACTGCCACAATAGTAAGATACCAGCCAGCCTCCCAGCCCACTTGCACACTGTTTTGGCAGTTAGCAAATGCTGATCAGGAAATGCCTTTGCAAACAAAAAAAAAAACTGAGAATCCCCCATGAGCAGTGTTTCTTGTGAATTCTCGCCAAAGTGACTTTTGCATCGAAAACATAGTTTTCGATTTCGAGAATTTTTTTTTAAAAATTGCTTTTTTTTCGTTTTTAGAAAAATCTATATTTTTACAGTGAAAATGCAAAAAAAAAAAACAAAACAAAAAAAAACATATTACCACAAAAAGAAATGCGAAAAGTGCGACAACACAGAAAAACAATATTTCTACCATGACCATTTTTGCCGCAAAAATGCAAAACATCGATATTTTAGCGCAGACATTTCGGAAAAAATGCAAAAAAAAATATCGAACACGATTTCGATGGAATTTTCACTCAGTAATCAAAATAATCATTGTTTTCGCAAAAATAAATGCGAAAATAATGTTGGCATTCGCTTATCACTGTCCATGAGGAGATGGATTAGTCCAAAACCTGTCAGTTCTGTCAGATATAAACTACTTGCTGCAGTGGTCCTTTAAAAATAAAGGAAAAAAGGTGAATATAGCATGTCAGGTTTCCTATAGCTAATCATCAGAATTCATTGTTTACTGGCTCTGCTGCTGTCATCTGAATGTAACTGTCCCCTGACATGTGCTGTAGCAGCTTCTGCTGTGTGTAATGCTGGGGATACATGGTATGTTTCTGTACCGTGTATCGACCAGCTGATCCGGCCAGCTGATAATATTCAGCTGGCCCGATCGTGCCGCTAGACCCGCGCCTGCTCGATTCCCGCCGGCGGACAATGGCAGGGAATCGAGCGGTGATAAGAAAGCGCAGACGGGGACGAGCGGCAATCGATCCGCGTGCACGCGCGGACGAGCGGGGATGCACCGGCATCGAGTCGCTGGCTCGATCCGGCGCAATAAACGAGCCATGTATGCACGGCATAAGAGATAACGGTGTAACAGAAGGCACCAAAAACGGCAAAATAATTAATGCTATGGGCCCATTCACACGTTAGTGATTAGCGCTAGATTTTCACGGTAAAACGCATATTTTTTGCTCTACATTTTTGCAATTTTTGAGTGATCGCTATTAGTGCTTTGTTTAAATTTCAACCGCCATCGCTCAAAAAACAGGAAGAAAAGAATCACCGGTGAATGCGGCAGTGACATCACTACCATATACTTAACATTACACTAGCGCTTTTACAATCACCGGCTATCGTGGCAGTGAGATCACTGCCATGCATCTAACGTTATACTAGCACTTTCTGTGATCGCCGTTGATTCTGCGATTATCGGTAAAAGGACGGTTTCTTTGCTTTCTGTGAATTAAGCATTGTTTAATAACCATTACTTATGATTAATTAACCCCCCTGGCGGTAATCCCGACCTGTGCTCGGGCTCCACTTTGTGTGCTAGGAGTGGTAAGTGCAAGCTCAGGTCAGGCTGGCAAGAAATAGCCGCATGCTCACTGTTTCTGGGTCCTGCGCGGGATCAGCGCTGCACAGCAGGACCCAGGCCTCTCCCCCCGGCTATCATCACAGTCTTCGGCCGCCAGGATCCCCATTTCCAGGCTTTTCTTCTGGGGACCCGGCAGCCAATCAGAGCGCGGTGGCGGCGATGCAACGTGATGTCACAGGAAGCGGGGGTGGCACCATTTTTTAAAGTGTCCCTGACTGATTGCGCAGGGCAGAAGAAAAACATAGAAAGATGTGCACTGTATGTATCTGTATGTATCTCTGTGTGTGTGTGTGTGTGTATATATATATATATATATATATATATATATATATATATATATATATATATATATATATATATATATATATGCATTGCCCGGGTATGCATTTGGCGGGTGTTGGCTCCGCCCACTTTTCCTAACCCTAGCACACAATTACTCAATTACTTCATGACCACGTTTGTGAGCTTTGCGGTCTTTGCCATCAATAATTTGCATTGAAATAAAATAAATCTGATTGGATGTGGCTCCACCCGTTTTCTGAAATTGTACCCCAATCACCCAATGGCTGTACCAGGTACAGGTGATTAACAGTGCAAGAGGCTTGTGTCATTAACAGTGCAAGAATGGCAGCAATTAAATATTCCCCTTAAAAATCAATAGGTGGATTTTGATTGGCTTTTGTAGGCCCCACTCACTTTTCTGAATATTAATCCCAGTCACCCAGTGACCAACTGTGCAAAGTTTGAGAACCCTACCACTCACAGTGTAAGAATTGCTGCAGTTTACATTTTCCCAATGAAATTTGTATTTTTCTCCACCCACTGATGTCCTGACATTGTTTGAGTATGTATTTGGCTGGTGTTGGCTCCACCCACTTTTTCTAACCCTGATACATAATTACTAAGGCAGGGAACACACTTGTCTTTCAGTTTTCTGCGCGCGTTTTTCTCAGGGCCGGCCCGCCCATGAGGCGGGGTGAAACGTTTGCCTCAGGCGGCGCTTCTGAGGGGGCGGCACCCGCCCGTTCGTGGGTGTGGAGTGCCGCCCGAGCTGGAGGGAATAGCGGGCAGGAAGGGGGTATTGGGCCTAGCGGCGGGGAGGGGGGTCGGACCCCCCCCTCCCTCGCCTGGGTCCCCCGTCCTCCGCTCCCCTCCAGCTTGTTATGCGCGCTGGCTGGCTGGCTGCGGCTGTAAGAGGCAACGGGCGGGGATCACTCACCTCTTCCTCGTTCCAACGTGCGCTCCACTGACGTCACTTCCTGCGGCGTAGCAGGAAGTGACGTCAGTGGAGCGCAGGCTGAACGAGGAAGAGGTGAGTGATCCCCGCCCGTCGCCTCTTACAGCCGCAGCCAGCGCGCATAACAAGCTGGAGGGGAGCGGAGGCCGGGGGACCCAGGCGAGGGAGGGGGGGGTCCGACCCCCCTCCCTGCCGCTAGCCCCAATACCCCCTTCCTGCCCGCTATCCCCTCCAGCTCGGGCGGTCCCCCCACACCCACGGGGGGGGGGGGGGGGGCAGCGGCGATTTCTTCAAAGTTTGCCTCAGGCGGCAAATGGTCTAGGGCCGGGCCTGGTTTTTCCGCATACTTTTTTCTGCACCCCAAGTGTGTTCCTATGCAGGAAAATGCGCGCGTTTTTTCACAGCAGCTGATGTAATTGATAGAGAAAACTGACAAAATGTGAAGAATCATGATGCAGAATGTCAGTTTTTCTTCTGCGCACGAACAACATATTAAGTGTTAGCTATCCCATTAATTAACATGAGCTCTCAGTTTTTCTGTGCAGAAAACGTGTACAAAAACTGTCAAGTGTATTCCCTGCCTTAATGACCAAGTTTGTGAGCTTTGCGATCTTTGGCATCAATAATTTGCAATGAGATTAAACAAATCTGATTGTCTGTTTGTGGCTCAACCCCTTTTTCTGAATTTGAGCCCCAATCACCCAATGACCAACTGTGCAAAGTTTGAGAACCCTAGCATTAAGAGTGTAAGAATGGCTGCAGTTTACATTTTCCCAATGAAATTTGTATTTTTCTCCACCCACTGATGTCCTGACATTGTTCGGGTATGAATTTGGTTGGTGTTGGCTCCGCCCACTTTTTCTAAACCTAAACACACAATTACTCAGTGACAACATTTGTGAGCTCTACAGTCTTTGGCATCAATAATTTGCATTGAAATGAAACAAATCTTATTGGCTGTTTGTGGCTCCACCCCTTTTTTCTGAATTTGAACCCCAGTCACCCAATGAGCAACTGTACCAGGTTTAAGGCTTGTGCCATTAACAGTGCAAGAATGGCAGCAATTACATATTCCCCTTGAAAATCAATAGGTGAATTTTGATTGTTTTTTGTAGGCTCCACCCACTTTTCTGAATATTAATCCCAGATACCCAGTGACCAATTGTGCAAAGTTTGAGAACCCTGCCATTAACAGTGTAAGAATGGCTGCTGTTTACATGTTCTCAGTGAAATTTGTATTTGGCTCCGCCCACTAATCAATTACTCAATGACCAAGTTTGTGAGCTTTGCGGTCTTTGGCATCAATAACCTGCATTAAAATGAAACAAATCAGATTGGCTGTTTGTGGCTCCACCCCCTTTTATCAATTTAAACTCCAGTCACCCAATGATCAACTGTACCAGGTTTGAGGCTTGTGCCATTAACAGTGCAAGAATGGCAGCAATGAAATAGTCCCCTGAAAAATCAATAAGTATTTGGATGCTGTTGGCTTTGTCCACTTTTTCCAACCCTGACACACAAACACTCAATGACCAAGTTTGTGAGCTTTGGAGTCCTTGGCATTAATAATTTGTATTTTCCCAGTGAAATGAAACAAATCTGATTGGCTATTTGTTGCTCCACCTCCTTCTCTGAATTTGAACTCCAGTGACCCAATGACCAACCGTACCAGGTTTGAGGCTTGTGCCATTAACAGTGCAAGAATGGCAGCAATGAAATATTCCACTGAAAAATCAATAGGTAATTTTTGATTGGCTTTTGTAGGCTCCACCCACTTTTCTGAATATTAATCCCAGTCACCCAATGACCAACTGTGCAAAGTTTGAGAACCCTGCCATTAACAGTGTAAGAATGGCTGCAGTTTACATTTTCGCAGTAACATTTGTATTTGTCTCCACCCACTTATGACCCCACATTCTTTGCTCATGTATTTAGCTGGTGTTGGCTGTGCCCATTTTCCTAACCCTAACACACAATTAATCAATTACTTAATTACCAAGTTTGTGAGCTTTGCGGTGTTTGGCATCCCCTACTCCTCCAGTCCCTCCAGTCCTTGGGCATTCACGATCTCGCCCTGTCCTGGCTTTCATCCTACCTCTCCAACTGCTCCTTCACGACCGCCTTCAATGAGTCCTCGTCCACCCCCAACCACCTCTCGGTGGGAGTCCCCCAAGGTTCGGTCCTTGGCCCCCTACTGTTCACTCTATACACATCCTCCATTGGCAAGGTTATCTCCTCCATGGGTTTTAACTATCATCTGTATGCAGATGACACCCAGATCTACCTCCACACCCCTGACATATCCACCACTATCATGGACAAGGTCTCCTCCTGCCTATCAGCCATCTCCTCCTGGATGTCCGCTAGGTTCCTGAAACTAAATCTAGACAAAACGGAATTTATGATCTTCCCACCCCGGCCATCCAGGAACCTCCCAGATGTGCATGTCACTGTTAACCACACTACCATTCGCCCTACCTCTCAAGCCCGCTGTCTGGGTGTCACCCTGGACTCCGCACTCTCCTTCACTTCCCACATCCAAAATCTCACAAAGTCCTGCAACTTCCACCTTCATAACATCTGTAAGATTCACCCTTTCCTGACCTCTGCCACCACCAAACTCCTCATCCATGCCCTCATAATTTCCCGCCTTGACTACTGCAATGCCCTGCTGTCTGGTCTCCCTATGACCTGAACAGCCCCATTGCAGTCCATCATGAATGCGGCAGCCAGAATTATCCACTGCTCCCATCGCTCCACCACGGCAGATCCCCTCCTAGAATCCCTCCACTGGCTTCCTATCCAGTCCAGAATCAGATTCAAGATACTGTGTCTGACCTACAAATCTGTCCACAAAACCTGTCCAACCTACATTTCCGATCTTACTCAGAGGTACACACCTAGCCGCTCACTCCGCTCTTCCAATGAACTTCGCCTAACCACCCCCGTATCACCCAGTCCCATGCACGCCTCCAGGACTTCTCAAGAGCTGCTCCAACACTCAGGGCCGGATTTAGGCCAAGGCCCCCTAGGCCATGGCCTAGGGCACCACAGCAGCAAGGGCACCAAAGCAGCAGGCTAAACTGGTGCAGAATTTGCAAGCTTGCAAATGCTGCAATGTAGGGAGATCAGGCAAGCGCCTGACCGTGGTACTCTGCTTCTAGTCGCCTCTGCTTTTTTAGTATATAGTTGGGAGTATGGTCTTTTTACACAAAAGGGAAAAAGAGAAAACCTTTGATCCTTTTTGGGTCATCCACTCGACCCTATCAAGACTTCATATATGTAGAGAGGACCATAAAATATAAAAATTATCAAACAGGAACTTTTTGAATGCAAAAATATCAAAAAACTTTATTGACACACATATAGAAAAAGGTAATAAAAACTCTCTGTTGGAGGTTCCTTGTAAATATTTCCAGTACAGAATTTACAGCACAGACATGAGCTTTGTTTGTAAACTTAGTGCAATTTTTGAGGAAAGGCAACGACACGCTCGTTTCGGGCACAGAAGCAGTGGCGTAGCTATGGATCTCGGGGCCCCGGTGCGAGTTTTACATTGGGGCCCCCCAAGAACTCTATACGTAGCAATTGATATGGCGCAACAAAACCTGCCAAGGTCATCTACAGTGTCAGAGGTGCCAGAAGGGGATGGGGAACAGCTTGTTAATGATTACTACCATTTAAAGCATCTATGGAAGTGATCATTACCAACACAGGACCAATAAACAGTTTATACTTTGGTTTAGGAAGGGCCCCATGGGGCCCCTCTGGCCCAAGGGCCCCGATGCGGTCGCTACCTCTGCAACCCCTATTGCTACGCCCCTGCACAGAAGGCCCTTCATCAGGCCAAGTTGCAGAAAGCACTGTCTACAAAAGAACACACAAATATATGTACATTAATAACATTAATATAATGTTACATAGTTACATAGTTATTTTGGCTGAAAAAAGACATACGTCCATCGAGTTCAACCAGTACAAAGTACAACTCCAGCCCGTCCCCCACATACCCCTGTTGATCCAGAGGAAGGCGAAAAAAACCCTACCAGGCATGGTCCAATTAGCCCCAAATGGGAAAAATTCCTTCCTGACTCCAGATGGCAATCAGATAAAATCCCTGGATCAACATCATTAGGCATAACCTAGTAATTGTAGCCATGGATGTCTTTCAACGCAAGGAAAGCATCTAAGCCCCCTTTAAATGCAGGTATAGAGTTTGCCATAACGACTTCCTGTGGCAATGCATTCCACATCTTAACCACTCTTACTGTAAAGAACCCTTTCCTAAATAAATGGCTAAAACGTTTTTCCTCCATGCGCAGCTCATGTCCTCTAGTCCTTTGAGAAGGCCTAGGGACAAAAAGCTCATCCGCCAAGCTATTATATTGCCCTCTAATGTATTTATACATGTTAATTAGATCTCCTCTAAGGCGTCTTTTCTCTAGACTAAATAAACCCAGTTTATCTAACCTTTCTTGGTAAGCGAGACCTTCCATCCCACGTATCAATTTTGTAGCTCGTCTCTGCACCTGCTCTAAAACTGCAATATCTTTTTTGTAATGTGGTGCCCAGAACTGAATTCCATATTCCAAATGTGGCCTTACTAGAGAGTTAAACAGGGGCAATATTATGCTAGCATCTCGAGTTTTTATTTCCCTTTTAATGCATCCCAAAATTTTGTTCGCTTTAGCTGCAGCGGCTTGGCATTGAGTACGATTATTTAACTTGTTGTCGATGAGTACTCCTAAGTCCTTCTCCAAGTTTGATGTTCCCAACTATATCCCGTTTATTTTATATGGTGCTAGACCATTGGTACGACCAAAATGCATGACTTTACATTTGTCAACATTGAATTTCATCTGCCATGTATGTGCCCATATAGCCATCCTATCCAGATCCTGTTGCAATATGACACTATCTTCCTGAGAGTTGATGATTCTGCACAATTTTGTATCATCTGCAAAAATAGCAACATTGCTCACTACTGCATCTACTAGGTCATTAATAAATAAATTGAAGAGCACTGGACCCAGTACAGACCCCTGTGGGACCCCACTGCTAACAGTCTCCCATTTTGAGTACGATCCATTGACCACAACTCTTTGTTTTCTTTCCATTAGCCAGTTCCCTATCCATGCACACAAACTCTTCCCCAGTCCTTGCATCCTCAACTTTTGCACCAGACTTCTGTGGGGAACAGTGTCGAAGGCCTTTGCAAAGTCCAAGTATATCACATCTACAGCATTCCCAATATCCATATTAGCATTCACTACCTCATAAAAGCTGTGTAAATTTCCAGCACCTCACAGAGGGATAGCCCGAAGGTGAAAATGATGACGCCGTGTGGCCACCAGGTTCAAATAGACCGCCACACTTGTCACGAAAAAATGAAAAAAAAGGAAAGGGTGTCAAAAACGAACAAGGAAATACAAACGACAATATAGGAGAGATCTGGCGTTATACAAGAACCTGCGGGTTTGGTAAATATCAATCCGCCGTATACGCCACGGTCTGGAGACATAAAAGAAATATTCAGACAACTGCAGTGACCAGCCCAAAAGGTCTGTAAATATCGACCTCATTGTCACTGCAGTGAGTAGAAAAGAGAAGGAGAAAAACGTAGAGAAAAGAGAATACATCAAAAATCAATGAGTTTCAGCAAACCTGTCAATCCTGTGGACAATGCACAGTTAGGACACCAAGGAAGCAAAGAAGCATCTGAACCGACCAGATGTAGATAACACCTTTAATAAAGCAGTGCAGACATGACAACAATGAGCACAGTGTCAAGATGACCATCTGATCCACACACTCCAAGAGGACTAGATATAGTACCAATTGCCAATCTATACAGTACATAGGGGGTCATAATTCCAAACGATTACACATGTATCATACTGGGCCTATCGGTGTAGCTGAAATTTGGTCAGAGCTATACAAAACAAGGCATACAATGGCTATATCACAGAGGGGCACCTCAAAGGTGTGCCCCGCTGTGTCCCATGTAGTAATGCACATGGTACCCACAGAATCAAAGCCTAAGACCTAGATCCAACCAAAATGATCCTATTGAGCACCAAGGCTCCAAAGTACAGTCAAAACAGCGAAACCTGATATTCGGACCAGATATACAAAGATCTATTGCAAATGTTAAATAACCCGTGAAAAGCGTAGTCCATAATTATAATGTCTATCAAGAAAATTGAAGGCATATACTTACAATCCCAATGGCGAAAAAGAAGCTAATACAGCCTGCTGCTAACATGGGAGTGCAAAGTACAATGGCGTCAGCTCATCTAAATAGCGTCCCCGGCGTCTAGAAAGGCGCACTGCGCATGTCAGTGGGCGGAGACCTGTAGATGGAACAGTCGGCTGCGTCCAGCGCCTACACGTAACCAAGCTGGAACGCAAGCCGGAAGTAACCTCGGTCGGAAGCCGGAGATGACGCACTCAGCGTGGCTCCGGTATTAAGATAAGGGGCGGCCACCACACAGCACGCTCACAAGCTTTTGTGTCACGCTGGAGCGCAAATAGAGGCGCCCAGCGTGTCACATACAGCCCAGCCATAAGCACTTAATGAAATATGAACCAGAGCCGGTCATAGTCAAAACAGATGGGCAATAGTCATAGCCTTAGAGTAAATGCGCACATATATCATAGGGGAGAGTATGTTCTAAGATATCAAACAGACCACATTAGTACATAAAGCACCTAACTGCAACTAATTTAACAACATCATGTCCCATCTTGCACCGTGTGCATTGCCGACAGATCACACTATATCATAAAAGCCAGAAGCAAAGCAAAGAAATTAAACATGAGGCCAATACATCGTAAGTTCCATACTTCACCCTGATGTCGCAAAACGTGCAGTGATCCCGCAGGGTCAACAGAGAGCGCAGAAGAATGCCAATGCAGAAAATAGGTGGGATCTAAAAGAGAAAGAAAACGATGATAAAAACAGATCCACAATTTATATCACAATCGATTTAAATAAACTAGTAGAGAAAACATCATTGAGGCCTGTATTCCGCATTCATGCCCCATGGGATCAAGGTTTGAAGTGTCTTGATCCAGCGGGCCTCCTTATGCAGCAAACTAGCCTCTCTATCACCACCCCTTCTCAGAGGTGCGACAGCTTCTAACACGAAAAAGCGGAGCTGATTTGCTGCATGTCCCATTGTAACAAAATGACTCGCAACAGGGGAGTCAATCTCTGACAATGTTTGCTGTCTGCGATATGCCACATTAATTCTCGATCTATGCTCTATGATTCTCTCTTTGACAGCTCTCGTAGTTTCGCCTACATAAAGTTTGCCACAAGGGCACTTTATGGCATAGACCACAAATGGAGTCTCACATGTGGCATAGTGCAGAAATTTAATTTGATGACCTCGCATCGGATGATTAAAACTCCTTCCCCTAAATACTAATTGACAACAGGAACAGTTTAAACAGGGAAAGGTCCCCTTTCTAGTTGGGGCTAGAGTGGTTTGTAAATTGGTCCTGCCGGAGCCCAAATCCGCCCTCACTAGATGGTCCCTTATGGATTGGGCCCGCTTGTAAGCAATCATGGGAGGTGATCTAAAAGCTGGGACTTCGGAGCCCCTAGATTTCAAAATAGGCCAATGTTTCTTAACGATGGAAGAGATGCGTGACGAGATAGTATTAAATGACGTGGACAGGATCAGGCGATTATTGCCATCCCCAGATTTTGTCCCTCTGGTTTTCAACAAATCAGATCTCTCTCGAGTAAGGACCTGTCTTTTTGTACGCTCCACGAGTTTTCTAGGGTAATGTCTCTCCAAGAATCTGTTGGCCATACCAGACATACGTTGTACGCTTTTGGTTTCGTCGCTAACAATGCGCCGAACGCGCATAAACTGTGATTTGGGTAGCGATTCGCGCAAACTTTTAGGATGAAAACTCCTAAAGTCTAGTAGTGTATTACGGTCAGTTGGTTTGGTATACAAATCAAAGGACAGCAGCCGCCCCATCCAGCACACGTCAACATCCAAGAAAGCTATTTTGTGGGCCTCAACATTCCATGTAAATTTTAATGCAGATGATGCTCCCTGTAATTCCTCGTAGAATGTTTGTTATCTGGTCTGGACCGCCTTCCTCCTTTCAAAGATGTCATCAATATACCGACGCCAAATACAGGCGTGATTTCTGAATAGGGGATTTTTATAGACCCATTCCTCCTCAAATCTTTCAACGAAAATATTAGCATACACTGGTGCTACATTGGAGCCCATAGACGATCCTCTAAGCTGTAAATAAAATGTATCTTGGAAGAGAAAAAAGTTTCTCTCAAGTACTAATTCTAACAAGGTCATGATAAAATCTATTTGTACATTTTGCACTGTTTTATCGGCCAACAAACAGGATTTTACAGCTTCCTTACCTTCGGAATGCGGAATACAGGTATACAGGGATTCGATGTCAAGTGTTATCAAGAGGCAGTCGTCATGAGGAAGGACTAGTTCTCCTATCTGTTTCAAAAAGTCAGAGGTATCGCGGAGATATGACTTTTGACTGAGCATATATTTTCTTAATACTTTATCAAGAAAAATAGCAATATGACTCATAATAGACTCACATCCTGCCACAATTGGGCGACCAGGTGGATTGTGCAATCGTTTATGTATCTTAGGGAGACAGTACAAAACAGGAATAACAGGTTTATCGTTATATAGGTAATTGTAAAGTTTTTGGTCAATCAGCCCATAATCCAATGCCTCATCCAAGATCACTTTAATTTCTCTCAGGTACTCAAAAGTTGGATTGATGGTGAGTTTCTTATATACCTTCTCATCAGACAACTGCCTCAAGATTTCACAAACATAATCCGATTTGTTCATGACCACAACAGCGCCACCCTTATCCACTGGGGAGGAACTGTTTTTTGATTATAATTTTTTTGATTATAATTCTTTGACCGTAGTTGCCTATTTATGTCTACCAATGGACTTACTCCTCTTACGGAGGAGACAGCTCACTCGACAGGTACAGCAATCTTTTCATATGCAGACGACGATATTAAAAGAATCTTGAGCAACGTTGAAGGTTGTTGTAGGATCTTGGGAGATATAGACGCTACAGCGGTAGATTTTAAGGAGTTGGAGAAAATAGAGAAATACATCATTGATTTGGAGTTACATGGTCAGACATTAGCTGAGTATTATAAAGATCTGAAAATCCCTAGGGGAGTGAGATCACATATACGACCCAATATCTTCACAGACGACAGTGAATTTTTAACTCGATTTGAAGGAATTTTGAATAAATCTTCCTTTGATATTTTGTTGCTATATGTGGAATGGATCTATAAGAAGTTACCAGGGTTTAAAACAGAGGCTCTGGAGTTACGTAAAAAGTTGGCGAATCAAATTTCCAGAGAATCTTTTGAGACACAAATTAAGTCCTTTGAGGAAAGTTTGATTAAGTACAAAAGAGACGCATTACAAACCAAAAGGGAAAAATTTCAGCGTGATTGTCGAGATTATACATCCGGCTACGTGTATAAATGGCAGCAAAAACCCAACCCATCTACACCTGGAGGTGGAAGACGCCATTCAAAGCAAAGGAAGAGACACCCAAAACCAGTACCAAACCAACCAAACTCTCCTACACCTTCCTCTGGATCTTCTGCTTCAGAATCTTCTTTTTTAGAGAATTCGGGCCAGGTTCCAGCACAGGCCCCCAAAAAGAGACCCCCTCCGAAACAAGTTCCCAAGAGAGATTACTTTTTCAGAGACCGCACTTGATTAATGAGTCCATACAAGACAAATCTCAATTATCACCTGTGATTAATATTTCTGATCATCAGTTGTCACCCGATGAGTTGGCGATATTATCTAGAGGTCTGTCTTTCAGCCCTACTGCTGTGCCGGACTTTTTCAACTTGGATGTCGAACTTGAGAGGTTCTTTGATCAGTTACGATGGAAGGCCTTCTTTTCTAGACCCTTATCAGTGCCACGAGTCACTCAGGAAGTGTCACTATATAAAGCAAATGATCTGAATTTGTTCTTGCCCACAAGTAACAAGCCTCCACAAAATGATGATCATGTGGAAGCATATATTAGATTAGTTAAACGAGATCTGAGTAAACTAGAGAATGATTTTAAGAGGGGACATACCCCATTTTTCCGACATAATCTAAGTAAGAACGAGAAGGAAGCTCTATATAGTCTAAAGGACAATCAATCTATTTTGATCAAACCTGCGGATAAGGGTGGCGCTGTTGTGGTCATGAACAAATCGGATTATGTTTGTGAAATCTTGAGGCAGTTGTCTGATGAGAAGGTATATAAGAAACTCACCATCAATCCAACTTTTGAGTACCTGAGAGAAATTAAAGTGATCTTGGATGAGGCATTGGATTATGGGCTGATTGACCAAAAACTTTACAATTACCTATATAACGATAAACCTGTTATTCCTGTTTTGTACTGTCTCCCTAAGATACATAAACGATTGCACAATCCACCTGGTCGCCCAATTGTGGCAGGATGTGAGTCTATTATGAGTCATATTGCTATTTTTCTTGATAAAGTATTAAGAAAATATATGCTCAGTCAAAAGTCATATCTCCGCGATACCTCTGACTTTTTGAAACAGATAGGAGAACTAGTCCTTCCATATGACGACTGCCTCTTGATAACACTTGACATCGAATCCCTGTATACCTGTATTCCGCATTCCGAAGGTAAGGAAGCTGTAAAATCCTGTTTGTTGGCCGATAAAACAGTGCAAAATGTACAAATAGATTTCATCATGACCTTGTTAGAATTAGTACTTGAGAGAAACTTTTTTCTCTTCCAAGATACATTTTATTTACAGCTTAGAGGATCGTCTATGGGCTCCAATGTAGCACCAGTGTATGCTAATATTTTCGTTGAAAGATTTGAGGAGGAATGGGTCTATAAAAATCCCCTATTCAGAAATCACGCCTGTATTTGGCGTCGGTATATTGATGACATCTTTGTTATCTGGTCTGGACCGCCTTCCTCCTTTCAAACATTCTACGAGGAATTACAGGGAGCATCATCTGCATTAAAATTTACATGGAATGTTGAGGCCCACAAAATAGCTTTCTTGGATGTTGACGTGTGCAGGATGGGGCGGCTGCTGTCCTTTGATTTGTATACCAAACCAACTGACCGTAATACACTACTAGACTTTAGGAGTTTTCAACCTAAAAGTTTGCGCGAATCGCTACCCAAATCACAGTTTATGCGCGTTCGGCGCATTGTTAGCGACGAAACCAAAAGCGTACAACGTATGTCTGGTATGGCCAACAGATTCTTGGAGAGACATTACCCTAGAAAACTCGTGGAGCGTACAAAAAGACAGGTCCTTACTCGAGAGAGATCTGATTTGTTGAAAACCAGAGGGACAAAATCTGGGGATGGCAATAATCGCCTGATCCTGTCCACGTCATTTAATACTATCTCGTCACGCATCTCTTCCATCGTTAAGAAACATTGGCCTATTTTGAAATCTAGGGGCTCCGAAGTCCCAGCTTTTAGATCACCTCCCATGATTGCTTACAAGCGGGCCCAATCCATAAGGGACCATCTAGTGAGGGCGGATTTGGGCTCCGGCAGGACCAATTTACAAACCACTCTAGCCCCAACTAGAAAGGGGACCTTTCCCTGTTTAAACTGTTCCTGTTGTCAATTAGTATTTAGGGGAAGGAGTTTTAATCATCCGATGCGAGGTCATCAAATTAAATTTCTGCACTATGCCACATGTGAGACTCCATTTGTGGTCTATGCCATAAAGTGCCCTTGTGGCAAACTTTATGTAGGCGAAACTACGAGAGCTGTCAAAGAGAGAATCATAGAGCATAGATCGAGAATTAATGTGGCATATCGCAGACAGCAAACATTGTCAGAGATTGACTCCGCTGTTGCGAGTCATTTTGTTACAATGGGACATGCAGCAAATCAGCTCCGCTTTTTCGTGTTAGAAGCTGTCGCACCTCTGAGAAGGGGTGGTGATAGAGAGGCTAGTTTGCTGCATAAGGAGGCCCGCTGGATCAAGACACTTCAAACCTTGATCCCATGGGGCATGAATGCGGAATACAGGCCTCAATGATGTTTTCTCTACTAGTTTATTTAAATCGATTGTGATATAAATTGTGGATCTGTTTTTATCATCGTTTTCTTTCTCTTTTAGATCCCACCTATTTTCTGCATTGGCATTCTTCTGCGCTCTCTGTTGACCCTGCGGGATCACTGCACGTTTTGCGACATCAGGGTGAAGTATGGAACTTACGATGTATTGGCCTCATGTTTAATTTCTTTGCTTTGCTTCTGGCTTTTATGATATAGTGTGATCTGTCGGCAATGCACACGGTGCAAGATGGGACATGATGTTGTTAAATTAGTTGCAGTTAGGTGCTTTATGTACTAATGTGGTCTGTTTGATATCTTAGAACATACTCTCCCCTATGATATATGTGCGCATTTACTCTAAGGCTATGACTATTGCCCATCTGTTTTGACTATGACCGGCTCTGGTTCATATTTCATTAAGTGCTTATGGCTGGGCTGTATGTGACACGCTGGGCGCCTCTATTTGCGCTCCAGCGTGACACAAAAGCTTGTGAGCGTGCTGTGTGGTGGCCGCCCCTTATCTTAATACCGGAGCCACGCTGAGTGCGTCATCTCCGGCTTCCGACCGAGGTTACTTCCGGCTTGCGTTCCAGCTTGGTTACGTGTAGGCGCTGGACGCAGCCGACTGTTCCATCTACAGGTCTCCGCCCACTGACATGCGCAGTGCGCCTTTCTAGTCGCCGGGGACGCTATTTAGATGAGCTGACGCCATTGTACTTTGCACTCCCATGTTAGCAGCAGGCTGTATTAGCTTCTTTTTCGCCATTGGGATTGTAAGTATATGCCTTCAATTTTCTTGATAGACATTATAATTATGGACTACGCTTTTCACGGGTTATTTAACATTTGCAATAGATCTTTGTATATCTGGTCCGAATATCAGGTTTCGCTGTTTTGACTGTACTTTGGAGCCTTGGTGCTCAATAGGATCATTTTGGTTGGATCTAGGTCTTAGGCTTTGATTCTGTGGGTACCATGTGCATTACTACATGGGACACAGCGGGGCACACCTTTGAGGTGCCCCTCTGTGATATAGCCATTGTATGCCTTGTTTTGTATAGCTCTGACCAAATTTCAGCTACACCGATAGGCCCAGTATGATACATGTGTAATCGTGTGGAATTATGACCCCCTATGTACTGTATAGATTGGCAATTGGTACTATATCTAGTCCTCTTGGAGTGTGTGGATCAGATGGTCATCTTGACACTGTGCTCATTGTTGTCATGTCTGCACTGCTTTATTAAAGGTGTTATCTACATCTGGTCGGTTCAGATGCTTCTTTGCTTCCTTGGTGTCCTAACTGTGCATTGTCCACAGGATTGACAGGTTTGCTGAAACTCATTGATTTTTGATGTATTCTCTTTTCTCTACGTTTTTCTCCTTCTCTTTTCTACTCACTGCAGTGACAATGAGGTCGATATTTACAGACCTTTTGGGCTGGTCACTGCAGTTGTCTGAATATTTCTTTTATGTCTCCAGACCGTGGCGTATACGGCGGATTGATATTTACCAAACCCGCAGGTTCTTGTATAACGCCAGATCTCTCCTATATTGTCGTTTGTATTTCCTTGTTCGTTTTTGACACCCTTTCCTTTTTTTTCATTTTTTCGTGACAAGTGTGGCGGTCTATTTGGACCTGGTGGCCACACGGCGTCATCATTTTCACCTTCGGGCTATCTCTCTGTGAGGTGCTGGAAATTTACACATTATATTAATGTTATTAATGTACATATATTTGTGTGTTCTTTTGTAGACAGTGCTTTCTGCAACTTGGCCTGATGAAGGGCCTTCTGTGCCCGAAACGAGCGTGTCGTTGCCTTTCCTCAAAAATTGCACTAAGTTTACAAACAAAGCTCATGTCTGTGCTGTAAATTCTGTACTGGAAATATTTACAAGGAACCTCCAACAGAGAGTTTTTATTACCTTTTTCTATATGTGTGTCAATAAAGTTTTTTGATATTTTTGCATTCAAAAAGTTCCTGTTTGATAATTTTTATAGTTTATGGTCCTCTCTACATATATGAAGTCTAGCCGCCTCTGCAGCAGCCCCCTTACTCTCTGTGCACGTTTCCATTGTGGCTGGTGGCTATGGACTTGGGCAGCATTGGAAATGGAAACGAAGAGGAAGCTTCTGCATTGGAGACGAGCAGAGAAATGAGTGACACTGATGGCTGCTGCGGTGTGAAGGCGAACTGGCTACCTATACTGAAAGGGGGTGGGAAAAGGAGGGATTAAGGGAGTCACCTGGCTACCTATACTGGTGGGAAGGGCGGAGGGGTCATCTGGCTACATATACTAGAGGGAAGGGGGGAGGGGCCATCTGGCTACCTATACTGGAGGGAAGCGTCATCTCGCTAACTATACTGAAGGGGGGCGGCTGGTGACAGTGGCCTTGGGCGGTAAAGAGTACAAATCCGGCCCTGCCAACACTATGGAACTCCCTACCTCCACCCATTAGGGCAGCCCCCTCCTTCAACATCTTCAAGAAAGCCCTCAAAACTCACCTTTTCTTTCTGGACTACTACCCCTCAAAAGTGCTCTAAACCTACAGCTGAACTCTAGTCCCCTACCATTCGTGTCCTTACCTCTCCCTCTAGATTGTAAGCCTTTGGGCAGGGTCCTCCTCCTTTTGTGTCCTTCCTGATCTTGCACCTCCATTACTGTGAACCCATGCTATGCATCTGAGTGAACCTAACTTGCCTAATCTCCATGCTCCATCCAGTCACTGACTAAGCATTACCTGGTACTCATACTATGGTGTGTGATCTGGTTTTCTTGTATTCCTGTATTGTCATATTGCTGTATGTCACCCCTAAATATATGTTGGCGCTTTATAAATACAATAAATAAATAAATAAATAAAAAATAATTTGCATTGGAATGAAACAAATCTGATTGACTGTTTGTGGCTCCACCCCTTTACTGAATTTGAACCCCAGTCACCCAGTCATCTACTGTACCAGGTTTGAGGCTTTTCAAGGGGAATATTCACATTGCTGCCATTCTTGCACTGTTAATAGCACATTAACAATGCAAGAATGGCAGCAATGTGAATATTCCCCTTGAAAATAAATAGGTGGATTTTGATTGGCTTTTATAGGCTCCACCCACTTTTCTGAATATTAATCCCAGTCACCCAGTGACCAACTGTGCAAAGTTTGAGAACCCTGCCATTACCAGTGTAAGAATGGCTGCTGTTTACATTTTCCAGTGAAATTTGTATTTGTCTCCGCCTCCTTTTTGGTTATGGGAATAAAAAAGTATCCTATATGTTATTCCAGGTAATATACTATGTGTGTGCCAAATTTCTGATCAGCCATTTTTGCGTGATCAAGTAACAAACATCCAAACTTTCCCATTTATAATATTAGTAGGATATATACTGTATACATATACTGTATATAATCGCAAGTAAGCCGACCCGCATATAAGCCAGGAAAAAATGATTGACCCTTATATAAGCCGGGGGTAGGAAATGCTGCCCGTGTGATCCCCCCCAGTGTGTCCCAGTATAGTTAGTATAGTGCCCAGTATGGGTAGGTAGTGCCCAGTATAGCTAGTGAAGTTCCCAGTATAGCTAGTATAGTGCCCACTGCCCAGTATAGCTAGTATAGTGCTCAGTATAGTGCCCAGTACAGTGCCCAGTACAGCTAGTAAAGTGCCCAGTATAGCTAGTATAGTGCTCAGTATAGCTAATATAGTGCCCAGTATAGCTAGTATAGTGCCCTAGTACAGTGCCCAGTATAGGTAGGTAGTGCTCAGTATAGCTAGTATAGTGCACAGTATAGCTAGTATAGTGCTCGGTATAGCTAGTATAGTGCTCGGTATAGCTAGTTTAGTGCCCAGTATAGCTAGTATAGTGCCCAGTATAGCTAGTATAGTGCTCGGTATAGCTAGTATAGTGCCCGGTATAGGTAGACAGTGCCCCCCGCCTCACCCAACCTCCCCCCTCCACCCCCCCCCCCCCCCCCCCGCGGCCACCGCTGCTATTAGCTTACCCTGCGGCTTCCAATAGTCCCCTCTCTGTCTCCCGGGGCATGCAAATAATTCACAGCAGCTCGCTACACTGCGTGATGACAGGAAGCTGTAAGTAGAGCGGCTTCCTGTAACGGCGGCGTGTATCGCCGTTACTATGGAAACCGCTCTGCCTACAGCTTACGCCGTGGAGCGAGCTGCTGTGAATTATTTACATGCCCCGGGAGACGGAGATAGGACTATTGGAAGCCGCAGGGTAAGCTAATAGCAGCGGCGGCCGCGGGGGGGAGGTGGGCCTACGACCAACGTGACTCGCAAGCAAGCCGATTCCCCAACTTTTGGCCCACTTTTGGGGGGTCAAAAATTTGGCTTGCTTGCGAGTACTGTATATGTGTGTTTATTATACATATATATATGTGTGTGTGTGTGTGTGTGTATATGTATATATATATATATATATATATACATATACACACACACACACACACACACAAACACTTATATATATATATATATATATATATATATATATATATATATATATATGTGTATGAATATATATACATATACATACATACATATGCATATATACATATGTACATATATATACTTTAGTCTGTCCTTCTGCGATACTGTTACCGATTTTTGCCTGGATATTGACTACTCTCTGCCTGCCACCTGCACAACCTCTGCCTGGAATTTGTCTACTCTCTGCCTGCCACATGCACGACCTCTGCCTGGATTTTGTCTACTCTCTGCCTGCCGTCTGCACCGACCTCTGCCTGACGTTTGTCTACTCTCTGCCTGCAGCCTGCACGACCTCTGCCTGGATTTTGTCAACTCTCTGCCTGCCGCCTCCACCAATTTCTGCCTGGATTTTGTCTACTCTTTGCTTGCCGCCTGCACCGACCTCTGCCTGGATTTTGTCTGCTCTCTGCCTACCGCCTGCACCGACCTCTGCCTGGATTTTGTCTACTCTCTGCCTGCCGCCTGCACGACCTCTGCCTGGATTTTGTCAACTCTCTGCCTGCCGCCTCCACCAATTTCTGCCTGGATTTTGTCTACTCTTTGCTTGCCGCCTGCACAGACCTCTGCCTGGATTTTGCCTGCTCTCTGCCTACCGCCTGCACCGACCTCTGCCTAGATTTTGTCTGCTCTCTGCCTGCCACCTGCACCTACTTCTGCCTGGATTTTGACTACTCTCTGTCTGCCAGTTTTACAATGTTTTCAGTTTATGCATAAATGTAAATAATTCAACAAATCATACATGTAAATCCTAAAAACCCAGTGAATGAGCTTAGAGATCTGCTGGCCCAACATACACACACACCACACACCACACCACACCACACACACACACACCACACCACACACCACACCACACACCACACCACACACACACCACACACCACACCACACCACACACACACATACACACACACACACCACACACCACACACGCACATACCACACACCACACCACACACGCACATACCACACCACACACACACACACCTCACCACACCACACCCACACACCACACCACACACACAAACACCACCGCACCACACACACACACACACACACACACACCCCACAACACAACACATGCCACACACACACACCACACCACACACACACACACACACACACACACACACCACACCACACCACACACACACACCACACACACACTCTCTCACACACACACACACATATACACACACACACACCACACCACACACCACACCACACCACACACACACACACACACACCACACCACACACACACACACCACACACACACACCACACACTCACACACACACACACACACCACACACACACACACACACACACACACACACACCACACCACACCACACACACACCACACACTCACACACCACACACCACACACACACACACCACACCACACACACACCACACACACACCACACACACACACACACACACACACACACACACACAACCCCCCCATGGGGGGAAAGGTTCCACAAGGTGCCCCTGTACCATAAACACACCAGGTTCATTTTTTTTCCTGGTTTTTCTCCTCTAATTCCAGGTGCGTCTTATGGTCCGGAGCATCTTATAGTCCGAAAAATACGGTACTTTAGAACTCTTGCATCTTTAGAACTCTAGCTGAGGGCTAGAACGCACCTTTCACGATACTAGCTGAGTTTGAGAAAATGGCAGAGCACAGAAGACTTTCATTTATCCAAAATAAAAGCATGAACTTTCTTTTTCTGAAAGGACCAATGCTGACTCAGTATTAGATTTTATGATTTATTAAACTGAAATAATCATACACTATAATACAATAGTAGTCTCAGCTGCCTCTGTATTGGGGCTGAGCTGGTGGATGTTCTTCAGCTTTGGGGTCCGTCCAGATGGAGGATCTAGGCCGGCTCCTCCTAACATCGCCAAATGTCAGGCGGCACTGGTCCTAAATATCTGCAATAGAAAGAAAAACAAATTAATATTTGCTGTATATATTTTTACAGATTAGATAGTTTGTCTTATTTAAGGAATGAGTGCTGGAAAATATCTCCGGTAAAGGGTCATCACCTAGATGGAACATGATGACCGACTCTATCTAACATGGTGCAGCTCATATCAGACGGCTCTGGTCACTTGTATCAGCAAATAAAACAAATGTTACAGGTTAAGGTTTATCTGCAAATGTGAATTGAAGTAATGTGTCATATGAGAGTTGTTGTGCAGCATTATGTTCATTTGTTGTAAACTTCTTTTATACACTTACCCAATCTGGGGCCAGTAAAAGGTAAAGTCCAGTTAAAGTCCATTCCCAGTGGACCACCATGACTGGCTCTTTCCAACAGGCCCGCTGTCAGATGAGTCTGGTCATTGGTAGTCCAGGGTCTGGAGAAGGTCAAGTCCGGTAGAAGCTGTGTCTGACGCGTGGCTCTGGAGAAGTGACATCTACATCGGGAAGAGAGGATAACAAAGGTCAGAAAACATCACTTGGCAGACAATATAGTAACAACAGTTAATCCACAAACAACTTTATATCTGAACATTGAGCCCCTTTTTTCCTGTTACCTTACTAGATATTTGTAAGAAGTTAGATGGAGATTAGTTTGGTGCAACACGCTTCACTTGTAATAACTATAGCATATGTAGAAACAGTAAATGATCATTAGAATAGATTTACTATGTTTTGTAACATCAAAATGTAGCGAAGACAAAGAAAATGCTCTTGAAGTTGCTTCCCGTTCATTACTCCTTTCTTCTATATTAGTCGCTTCTGGTTGGCCTTTTTACATTGGTGGTTAGTATTATTGTACATTTGTGGCAGCACACCCAATATAAACGTGCTGGTAATGGGCTGGATGATGAGCACAAAAGCACACTGACATTGTAACTGGCTGTGAACTGAAATTACACTTCTTTGCATCCATGACAACAGAACTATCTGCACTCTGGTTGGAGTATTGTTGACATGAGACAGACCAGAAACTATCCTCTTGCTGCCGGGTAATTAACTGCACAATATAGGAGTTTTTGTTTCTTATTTTTAATACCTGGTTGACTAGCAATAACCATTAACACCATTATCTGTTTTTTCTCTGCTAAAGGCCATATGTATTATTATCTACATCTTTCTATATCATATACATATACAATCATGTTAAACTAATGTTTGCCATTAATCCCTGAAATCAATGACTCCCACTGAAAACATTTGTTTTTTATCAATGAAACCATAATGTCCCTTTATGCTGTCAGTGTCAACATAACTATAATAGATGAGAAATTAGACAAGAAAAAATGGAGTACTTACCTGTGGGTAGGTTGTCTGATGGCTTGGATGCTCATCAGTGATGTGGAGAGGAGACAAGGCATGCTACATGCTGAATGGTGTGTGGAGGCTGGATGATTATTCTTGGGGTGGCCTGACATCTGGGTGCATGGGAGCAGTGTGGTAGCTGGAAGCCCATGCAGGGCACACAAACGGGACGTTAGTGAACACGACCTGGTCCTCTGGTGCAAGTGGAACGATGCCTCTTACAGTATAAAAGGGCAGCATTGCATCGTCCTCATCTTGCTGTGGGCAGTGTTGTTGCACTGCAATTGGTGACGGCAGGATGCCAGTCTCCACCTCTTTCCAGTTAATATCAGAAAAGAATGGATGGCTTCTGATGTCACCATGGACTCCCAGCTGTTGGCTCCTGTTTTGACGCAGAAGCTTTTGTAAAAAGTCAGCGGTTTGATCTTCATGCCCTTGGTAGGAAGGCTTTGTTTCTAGTTGTAGCTCCTCCCTTGCCCATGGCTCATCGGCCCATGTGGGTGACATGCTCGAGTAGTCTCCTTTAATCAGGTGGTATAGCATGACACCCAGTGCATACCAGTCCATTGCTTCGGTCATATATTTTGTTTTCTTCACAGCTAGTCCGAAATCCGTGATTTTGATATGTCCATCTGCAGTTAGCATGATGTTATCCTCTTTCAGATCTCGGTGAATGATTCCTTTGCTGTGTAGGAACTGGATGCCACAAACAAGCTCTGCTGAAATGAATTGGAGAGTCTTGAAATCCAGGTTTGTACCCAGGTAGTCAAAAAGGGTCTGTCCTGTGGCCAGCTCCATGACATAGAAGATGTAGTTGTCAGTGTGAAATGCTCCATAACCATGAATGAGGAAGGGGCTCTGGCTAGTGATTGCCAGATATTGTCCCTCATCTAAGTATTCCTGACATCTTAGGAGCATTCTCTTTTTGAGAACCTTGATGGCAACACGTTCTTGACGTACTGCATCTGTTGCAAGCAGAACCTGACCGAAAGCTCCTTCTCCAAGAACATGATGGAAGGTGAATTGGTCTGCTGTTAAAGGAACAGAGGAGGCCTCAAGGGTTACACTGTCTTGAGCCTCCATGTCGCTGTCCATCCTGATTCTCTTGCTATTCTCTGTTTTAGGGCCACTGTCCATTTCTGATCTTTTCCTTTTTTGAGTTCCAGTAAGTTTTCTGAATCTCTTGCTTGGTCCAGCCTTTTCTTCAGATCTTTTTCTTTTACAGGATTCACTGTCCTTGTCGCATCTCTTTGCCCTTTCATGGTTTTCTTCGATCTTTGATGTCTTATGTGACCGACCATGAGGAGGGCTATGGCGTTGGGTAGTAGATCCACGCACCAGTCTAACAATGCGGTCACGAGCATTTCTCATGAAGGCAGCAACTCTGTGCAGAGTGGTCATTGTAGCATTTTCCCTCTTAGTCTCTCTCTCCTCTTCTACCTCTTTGTCCTCCTCCAGGCGCTTGTATGCGTCCAGCTTCTTTCTTCCACTAGAGCCCATGATGGGAAAGTGGAATAGATAAAATCGCAGAAAATCAAATCAGATATTCGCTAAGCTCAGTAAATAACACCTCGCTAGTCGACTGTTCTGATCAACTCTGAGGCCAGGTGCTCAGGAGTCTCCATATATAGCTGAGCCTTGCATTGTGATGTCATAATAAGCTGTGCTCATGATGTCACCGGTCACATGACTTGTGCAGGTGCAGATGGATGTTTGTTATTTTCTTAGTTAGTTTGTTTTTTTGTATTCAAAAGCATTTCCTGAACGGCAGTTGCTAAGCCTAACTGCCACAATAGTAAGATACCAGCCAGCCTCCCAGCCCACTTGCACACTGTTTTGGCAGTTAGCAAATGCTGATCAGGAAATGCCTTTGCAAACAAAAAAAAAACTGAGAATCCCCTATGAGCAGTGTTTCTTGTGAATTCTCGCCAAAGTGACTTTTGCATCGAAAACATAGTTTTCGATTTCGAGAATTTTTTTAAAAAAATTGCTTTTTTTTCGTTTTTAGAAAAATCTATATTTTTACAGTCAAAATGCAAAAAAAAAAAAAAAAAAAAAAAAAAAAAAAAAAAAAAAAAAACATATTACCACAAAAAGAAATGCGAAAAGTGCGACAACACAGAAAAACAATATTTCTACCATGACCATTTTTGCCGCAAAAATGCAAAACATCGATATTTTAGCGCAGACATTTCGGAAAAAATGCAAAAAAAAATATCGAACACGATTTCGATGGAATTTTCACTCAGTAATCAAAATAATCATTGTTTTCGCAAAAATAAATGCGAAAATAATTTTGGCATTCGCTTATCACTGTCCATGAGGAGATGGATTAGTCCAAAACCTGTCAGTTCTGTCAGATATAAACTACTTGCTGCAGTGGTCCTTTAAAAATAAAGGAAAAAAGGTGAATATAGCATGTCAGGTTTCCTATAGCTAATCATCAGAATTAATTGTTTACTGGCTCTGCTGCTGTCATCTGAATGTAACTGTCCCCTGACATGTGCTGTAGCAGCTTCTGCTGTGTGTAATGCTGGGGATACATGGTATGTTTCTGTACCGTGTATCGACCAGCTGATCCGGCCAGCTGATAATATTCAGCTGGCCCGATCGTGCCGCTAGACCCGCGCCTGCTCGATTCCCGCCGGCGGACAATGGCAGGGAATCGAGCGGTGATAAGGAAGCGCCGACGGGGACGAGCGGCAATCGATCCGCGTGCATGCGCGGACGAGCGGGGATGCGCCGGCATCGAGTCGCTGGCTCGATCCGGCGCAATAAACGAGCCATGTATGCACGGCATAAGAGATAACGGTGTAACAGAAGGCACCAAAAACGGCAAAATAATTAGATGCTATGGGCCAATTCACACGTTAGTGATTAGCGCTAGATTTTCACGGTAAAACGCATATTTTTTGCTCTACATTTTTGCAATTTTTGAGTGATCGCTATTAGTGCTTTGTTTAAATTTCAACTGCCATCGCTCAAAAAACAGGTAAAAGAATCACCGGTGAATGCGGCAGTGAGATCACTACCATATACTTAACATTACACTAGCGCTTTTACAATCACCGGCTATCGTGGCAGTGAGATCACTGCCATGCATCTAACATTATACTAGCACTTTCTGTGATCGCCGTTGATTCTGCGATTATCGGTAAAAGGACGCTTTCTTTGCTTTCTGTGAATTAAGCATTGTTTAATAACCATTACTTATGATTAATTAACCCCCCTGGCGGTAATCCCGACCTGTGCTCGGGCTCCACTTTGTGTGCTAGGAGTGGTAAGTGCAAGCTCAGGTCAGGCTGGCAAGAAGGCACTGTTTCTGGGTCCTGTGCGTGATCAGCGCTGCACAGCGGGACCCAGGCCTCTCCCCCCCGGCTATCATCACAGTCTTCGGCCGCCAGGATCCCCATTTCCAGGCTTTTCTTCTGGGGAAGCCAATCAGAGCGCGGTGGCGGCGATGCAACGTGATGTCACAGGAAGCGGGGGTGGCACCATTTTTTAAAGTGTCCCTGACTGATTGCGCAGGGCAGAAGAAAAACATAGAAAGATGTGCACTGTATGTATCTGTATGTATCTCTGTGTGTGTGTGTGTGTGTATATATATATATATATATATATATATATATATATATATATATATATATATATATATATATATATATATATATATATATATATATATATATATATGCATTGCCCGGGTATGCATTTGGCGGGTGTTGGCTCCGCCCACTTTTCCTAACCCTAGCACACAATTACTCAATTACTTCATGACCACGTTTGTGAGCTTTGCGGTCTTTGCCATCAATAATTTGCATTAAAATAAAATAAATCTGATTGGATGTGGCTCCACCCGTTTTCTGAAATTGTACCCCAATCACCCAATGGCTGTACCAGGTACAGGTGATTAACAGTGCAAGAGGCTTGTGTCATTAACAGTGCAAGAATGGCAGCAATTAAATATTCCCCTTAAAAATCAATAGGTGGATTTTGATTGGCTTTTGTAGGCCCCACTCACTTTTCTGAATATTAATCCCAGTCACCCAGTGACCAACTGTGCAAATTTTGAGAACCCTACCACTCACAGTGTAAGAATTGCTGCAGTTTACATTTTCCCAATGAAATTTGTATTTTTCTCCACCCACTGATGTCCTGACATTGTTTGAGTATGTATTTGGCTGGTGTTGGCTCCACCCACTTTTTCTAACCCTGATACATAATTACTAAGGCAGGGAACACACTTGTCTTTCAGTTTTCTGCGCGCGTTTTTCTCAGGGCCGGCCCGCCCATGAGGCGGGGTGAAACGTTTGCCTCAGGCGGCGCTTCTGAGGGGGCGGCACCCGCCCGTCCGTGGGTGTGGAGTGCCGCCCGAGCTGGAGGGAATAGCGGGCAGGAAGGGGGTATTGGGCCTAGCGGCGGGGAGGGGGGTCGGACCCCCCCCTCCCTCGCCTGGGTCCCCCGTCCTCCGCTCCCCTCCAGCTTGTTATGCGCGCTGGCTGGCTGGCTGCGGCTGTAAGAGGCAACGGGCGGGGATCACTCACCTCTTCCTCGTTCCAACGTGCGCTCCACTGACGTCACTTCCTGCGGCGTAGCAGGAAGTGACGTCAGTGGAGCGCAGGCTGAACGAGGAAGAGGTGAGTGATCCCCGCCCGTTGCCTCTTACAGCCGCAGCCAGCGCGCATAACAAGCTGGAGGGGAGCGGAGGCCGGGGGACCCAGGCGAGGGAGGGGGGGGTCCGACCCCCCTCCCTGCCGCTAGCCCCAATACCCCCTTCCTGCCCGCTATCCCCTCCAGCTCAGGCGGCCCCCCCACACCCACGGGGGGGGGGGGGGCAGCGGCGATTTCTTCAAAGTTTGCCTCAGGCGGCAAATGGTCTAGGGCCGGGCCTGGTTTTTCCGCATACTTTTTTCTGCACCCCAAGTGTGTTCCTATGCAGGAAAATGCGCGCGTTTTTTCACAGCAGCTGATGTAATTGATAGAGAAAACTGACAAAATGTGAAGAATCATGATGCAGAATGTCAGTTTTTCTTCTGCGCACGAACAACATATTAAGTGTTAGCTATCCCATTAATTAACATGAGCTCTCAGTTTTTCTGTGCAGAAAACGTGTACAAAAACTGTCAAGTGTATTCCCTGCCTTAATGACCAAGTTTGTGAGCTTTGCGATCTTTGGCATCAATAATTTGCAATGAGATTAAACAAATCTGATTGTCTGTTTGTGGCTCAACCCCTTTTTCTGAATTTGAGCCCCAATCACCCAATGACCAACTGTGCAAAGTTTGAGAACCCTAGCATTAAGAGTGTAAGAATGGCTGCAGTTTACATTTTCGCAGTAACATTTGTATTTGTCTCCACCCACTTATGACCCCACATTCTTTGCTCATGTATTTAGCTGGTGTTGGCTGTGCCCATTTTCCTAACCCTAACACACAATTAATCAATTACTTAATTACCAAGTTTGTGAGCTTTGCGGTGTTTGGCATCCCCTACTCCTCCAGTCCCTCCAGTCCTTGGGCATTCACGATCTCGCCCTGTCCTAGCTTTCATCCTACCTCTCCAACCGCTCCTTCACGACCGCCTTCAATGAGTCCTCGTCCACCCCCAACCACCTCTCGGTGGGAGTCCCCCAAGGTTCGGTCCTTGGCCCCCTACTGTTCACCCTATACACATCCTCCATTGGCAAGGTTATCTCCTCCATGGGTTTTAACTATCATCTGTATGCAGATGACACCCAGATCTACCTCCACACCCCTGACATATCCACCACTATCATGGACAAGGTCTCCTCCTGCCTATCAGCCATCTCCTCCTGGATGTCCGCTAGGTTCCTGAAACTAAATCTAGACAAAACGGAATTTATGATCTTCCCACCCCGGCCATCCAGGAACCTCCCAGATGTGCATGTCACTGTTAACCACACTACCATTCGCCCTACCTCTCAAGCCCGCTGTCTGGGTGTCACCCTGGACTCCGCACTCTCCTTCACTTCCCACATCCAAAATCTCACAAAGTCCTGCAACTTCCACCTTCGTAACATCTGTAAGATTCGCCCTTTCCTGACCTCTGCCACCACCAAACTCCTCATCCATGCCCTCATAATTTCCCGCCTTGACTACTGCAATGCCCTGCTGTCTGGTCTCCCTATGACCTGAACAGCCCCATTGCAGTCCATCATGAATGCGGCAGCCAGAATTATCCACTGCTCCCATCGCTCCACCACGGCAGATCCCCTCCTAGAATCCCTCCACTGGCTTCCTATCCAGTCCAGAATCAGATTCAAGATACTGTGTCTGACCTACAAATCTGTCCACAAAACCTGTCCAACCTACATTTCCGATCTTACTCAGAGGTACACACCTAGCCGCTCACTCCGCTCTTCCAATGAACTTCGCCTAACCACCCCCGCATCACCCAGTCCCATGCACGCCTCCAGGACTTCTCAAGAGCTGCTCCAACACTCAGGGCCGGATTTAGGCCAAGGGCACCTAGGCCATGGCCTAGGGCACCACAGCAGCAAGGGCACCAAAGCAGCAGGCTAAACTGGTGCAGAATTTGCAAGCTTGCAAATGCTGCAATGTAGGGAGATCAGGCGAGCGCCTGACCGTGGTACTCTGCTTCTAGCCGCCTCTGCAGCAGCCCCCTTACTCTCTGTGCACGTTTCCATTGTGGCTGGTGGCTATGGACTTGGGCAGCATTGGAGATGGAAACGAAGAGGAAGCTTCTGCATTGGAGACGAGCAGAGAAATGAGTGACACTGATGGCTGCTGCGGTGTGAAGGCGAACTGGCTACCTATACTGAAAGGGGGTGGGAAAAGGAGGGATTAAGGGAGTCACCTGGCTACCTATACTGGAGGGAAGGGCGGAGGGGTCATCTGGCTACATATACTAGAGGGAAGGGGGGAGGGGCCATCTGGCTACCTATACTGGAGGGAAGCGTCATCTCGCTAACTATACTGAAGGGGGGCGGCTGGTGACAGTGGCCTTGGGCGGTAAAGAGTACAAATCCGGCCCTGCCAACACTATGGAACTCCCTACCTCCACCCATTAGGGCAGCCCCCTCCTTCAACATCTTCAAGAAAGCCCTCAAAACTCACCTTTTCACTCTGGCCTACTACCCCTCAAAAGTGCTCTAAACCTACAGCTGAACTCTAGTCCCCTACCATTCGTGTCCTTACCTCTCCCTCTAGATTGTAAGCCTTTGGGCAGGGTCCTCCTCCTTTTGTGTCCTACCTGATCTTGCACCTCCATTACTGTGAACCCATGCTATGCATCTGAGTGAACCTAACTTGCCTAATCTCCATGCTCCATCCAGTCACTGACTAAGCATTACCTGGTACTCATACTATGGTGTGTGATCTGGTTTTCTTGTATTCCTGTATTGTCATATTGCTGTATGTCACCCCTAAATATATGTTGGCGCTTTAAAAATACAATAAATAAATAAATAAATAAAAAATAATTTGCATTGGAATGAAACAAATCTGATTGACTGTTTGTGGCTCCACCCCTTTACTGAATTTGAACCCCAGTCACCCAGTCATCTACTGTACCAGGTTTGAGGCTTTTCAAGGGGAATATTCACATTGCTGCCATTCTTGCACTGTTAATAGCACATTAACAATGCAAGAATGGCAGCAATGTGAATATTCCCCTTGAAAATAAATAGGTGGATTTTGATTGGCTTTTATAGGCTCCACCCACTTTTCTGAATATTAATCCCAGTCACCCAGTGACCAACTGTGCAAAGTTTGAGAACCCTGCCATTACCAGTGTAAGAATGGCTGCTGTTTACATTTTCCAGTGAAATTTGTATTTGTCTCCGCCTCCTTTTTGGTTATGGGAATAAAAAAGTATCCTATATGTTATTCCAGGTAATATACTATGTGTGTGCCAAATTTCTGATCAGCCATTTTTGCGTGATCAAGTAACAAACATCCAAACTTTCCCATTTATAATATTAGTAGGATATATACTGTATACATATACTGTATATAATCGCAAGTAAGCCGACCCGCATATAAGCCAGGAAAAAATGATTGACCCTTATATAAGCCGGGGGTAGGAAATGCTGCCCGTGTGATCCCCCCCAGTGTGTCCCAGTATAGTTAGTATAGTGCCCAGTATGGGTAGGTAGTGCCCAGTATAGCTAGTGAAGTTCCCAGTATAGCTAGTATAGTGCCCACTGCCCAGTATAGCTAGTATAGTGCTCAGTATAGTGCCCAGTACAGTGCCCAGTACAGCTAGTAAAGTGCCCAGTATAGCTAGTATAGTGCTCAGTATAGCTAATATAGTGCCCAGTATAGCTAGTATAGTGCCCTAGTATAGTGCCCAGTATAGGTAGGTAGTGCTCAGTATAGCTAGTATAGTGCACAGTATAGCTAGTATAGTGCTCGGTATAGCTAGTATAGTGCTCGGTATAGCTAGTATAGTGCCCAGTATAGCTAGTATAGTGCCCAGTATAGCTAGTATAGTGCTCGGTATAGCTAGTATAGTGCCCGGTATAGGTAGACAGTGCCCCCCGCCTCACCCAACCTCCCCCCTCCACCCCCCCCCCCCCCCCCCGCGGCCACCGCTGCTATTAGCTTACCCTGCGGCTTCCAATAGTCCCCTCTCTGTCTCCCGGGGCATGCAAATAATTCACAGCAGCTCGCTACACTGCGTGATGACAGGAAGCTGTAAGTAGAGCGGCTTCCTGTAACGGCGGCGTGTATCGCCGTTACTATGGAAACCGCTCTGCCTACAGCTTACGCCGTGGAGCGAGCTGCTGTGAATTATTTACATGCCCCGGGAGACGGAGAGGGGACTATTGGAAGCCGCAGGGTAAGCTAATAGCAGCGGCGGCCGCGGGGGGGAGGTGGGCCTACGACCAACGTGACTCGCAAGCAAGCCGATTCCCCAACTTTTGGCCCACTTTTGGGGGGTCAAAAATTTGGCTTGCTTGCGAGTACTGTATATGTGTGTTTATTATACATATATATATGTGTGTGTGTGTGTATATGTATATATATATATATATATATATATATACATATACACACACACACACACACACACACAAACACTTATATATATATATATATATATATATATATATATGTGTATGAATATATATACATATACATACATACATATGCATATATACATATGTACATATATATACTTTAGTCTGTCCTTCTGCCATACTGTTACCGATTTTTGCCTGGATATTGACTACTCTCTGCCTGCCACCTGCACAACCTCTGCCTGAAATTTGTCTACTCTCTGCCTGCCACATGCACGACCTCTGCCTGGATTTTGTCTACTCTCTGCCTGCCGTCTGCACCGACCTCTGCCTGACGTTTGTCTACTCTCTGCCTGCAGCCTGCACGACCTCTGCCTGGATTTTGTCAACTCTCTGCCTGCCGCCTCCACCAATTTCTGCCTGGATTTTGTCTACTCTTTGCTTGCCGCCTGCACCGACCTCTGCCTGGATTTTGTCTGCTCTCTGCCTACCGCCTGCACCGACCTCTGCCTGGATTTTGTCTACTCTCTGCCTGCCGGGCTGCCGCCTGCACGACCTCTGCCTGGATTTTGTCAACTCTCTGCCTGCCGCCTCCACCAATTTCTGCCTGGATTTTGTCTACTCTTTGCTTGCCGCCTGCACAGACCTCTGCCTGGATTTTGCCTGCTCTCTGCCTACCGCCTGCACCGACCTCTGCCTAGATTTTGTCTGCTCTCTGCCTGCCACCTGCACCTACTTCTGCCTGGATTTTGACTACTCTCTGTCTGCCAGTTTTACAATGTTTTCAGTTTATGCATAAATGTAAATAATTCAACAAATCATACATGTAAATCCTAAAAACCCAGTGAATGAGCTTAGAGATCTGCTGGCCCAACATACACACACACCACACACCACACCACACCACACACACACACACCACACCACACACCACACCACACACCACACCACACACACACCACACACCACACCACACCATACCACACACACACATACACACACACACACCACACACCACACACGCACATACCACACACCACACCACACACGCACATACCACACCACACACACACACACCTCACCACACCACACCCACACACCACACCACACACACAAACACCACCGCACCACACACACACACACACACACACACACCCCACAACACAACACATGCCACACACACACACCACACCACACACACACACACACACACACACACCACACCACACCACACCACACACACACACCACACACACACTCTCTCACACACACACACACATATACACACACACACACCACACCACACACCACACCACACACACACACACACACACCACACCACACACACACACACCACACACACACACCACACACTCACACACACACACACACCACACACACACACACACACACACACACACACACACACACACCACACCACACCACACACACACCACACACTCACACACCACACACACCACACACACACACACACCACACCACACACACACCACACACACACCACACACACACACACACACACACACACACACACACACACACAACCCCCCCATGGGGGGAAAGGTTCCACAAGGTGCCCCTGTACCATAAACACACCAGGTTCATTTTTTTTCCTGGTTTTTCTCCTCTAATTCCAGGTGCGTCTTATGGTCCGGAGCATCTTATAGTCCGAAAAATACGGTACTTTAGAACTCTTGCATCTTTAGAACTCTAGCTGAGGGCTAGAACGCACCTTTCACGATACTAGCTGAGTTTGAGAAAATGGCAGAGCACAGAAGACTTTCATTTATCCAAAATAAAAGCATGAACTTTCTTTTTCTGAAAGGACCAATGCTGACTCAGTATTAGATTTTATGATTTATTAAACTGAAATAATAATACAATATAATACAATATAAGTCTCAGCTGCCTCTGTATTGGGGCTGAGCTGGTGGATGTTCTTCAGCTTTGGGGTCCGTCCAGATGGAGGATCTAGGCCGGCTCCTCCTAACATCGCCAAATGTCAGGCGGCACTGGTCCTAAATATCTGCAATAGAAAGAAAAACAAATTAATATTTGCTGTATATATTTTTACAGATTAGATAGTTTGTCTTATTTAAGGAATGAGTGCTGGAAAATATCTCCGGTAAAGGGTCATCACCTAGATGGAACATGATGACCGGCTCTATCTAACATGGTGCAGCTCATATCAGACGGCTCTGGTCACTTGTATCAGCAAATAAAACAAATGTTACAGGTTAAGGTTTATCTGCAAATGTGAATTGAAGTAATGTGTCATATGAGAGTTGTTGTGCAGCATTATGTTCATTTGTTGTAAACTTCTTTTATACACTTACCCAATCTGGGGCCAGTAAAAGGTAAAGTCCAGTTAAAGTCCATTCCCAGTGGACCACCATGACTGGCTCTTTCCAACAGGCCCGCTGTCAGATGAGTCTGGTCATTGGTAGTCCAGGGTCTGGAGAAGGTCAAGTCCGGTAGAAGCTGTGTCTGACGCGTGGCTCTGGAGAAGTGACATCTACATCGGGAAGAGAGGATAACAAAGGTCAGAAAACATCACTTGGCAGACAATATAGTAACAACAGTTAATCCACAAACAACTTTATATCTGAACATTGAGCCCCTTTTTTCCTGTTACCTTACTAGATATTTGTAAGAAGTTAGATGGAGATTAGTTTGGTGCAACACGCTTCACTTGTAATAACTATAGCATATGTAGAAACAGTAAATGATCATTAGAATAGATTTACTATGTTTTGTAACATCAAAATGTAGCGAAGACAAAGAAAATGCTCTTGAAGTTGCTTCCCGTTCATTACTCCTTTCTTCAATATTAGTCGCTTCTGGTTGGCCTTTTTACATTGGTGGTTAGTATTATTGTACATTTGTGGCAGCACACCCAATATAAACGTGCTGGTAATGGGCTGGATGATGAGCACAGAAGCACACTGACATTGTAACTGGCTGTGAACTGAAATTACACTTCTTTGCATCCATGACAACAGAACTATCTGCACTCTGGTTGGAGTATTGTTGACATGAGACAGACCAGAAACTATCCTCTTGCTGCTGGAGTAATTAACTGCACAATATTAGAGTTTTTGTTTCTTATTTTTAATACCTGGTTGACTAGCAATAACCATTAACACCATTATCTGTTTTTTCTCTGCTAAAGGCCATATGTATTATTATCTACATCTTTCTATATCATATACATATACAATCATGTTAAACTAATGTTTGCCATTAATCCCTGAAATCAATGACTCCCACTGAAAACATTTGTTTTTTATCAATGAAACCATAATGTCCCTTTATGCTGTCAGTGCCAACATAACTATAATAGATGAGAAATTAGACAAGAAAAAATGGAGTACTTACCTGTGGGTAGGTTGTCTGATGGCTTGGATGCTCATCAGTGATGTGGAGAGGAGACAAGGCATGCTACATGCTGAATGGTGTGTGGAGGCTGGATGATTATTCTTGGGATGGCCTGACATCTGGGTGCATGGGAGCAGTGTGGTAGCTGGAAGCCCATGCAGGGCACACAAACGGGACGTCAGTGAACACGACCTGGTCCTCTGGTGCAAGTGGAACGATGCCTCTTACAGTATAAAAGGGCAGAATTGCATCGTCCTCATCTTGCTGTGGGCAGTGTTGTTGCACTGCAATTGGTGACGGCAGGATGCCAGTCTCCACCTCTTTCCAGTTAATATCAGAAAAGAATGGATGGCTTCTGATGTCACCATGGACTCCCAGCTGTTGGCTCCTGTTTTGACGCAGAAGCTTTTGTAAAAAGTCAGCGGTTTGATCTTCATGCCCTTGGTAGGAAGGCTTTGTTTCTAGTTGTAGCTCCTCCCTTGCCCATGGCTCATCGGCCCATGTGGGTGACATGCTCGAGTAGTCTCCTTTAATCAGGTGGTATAGCATGACACCCAGTGCATACCAGTCCATTGCTTCGGTCATATATTTTGTTTTCTTCACAGCTAGTCCGAAATCCGTGATTTTGATATGTCCATCTGCAGTTAGCATGATGTTATCCTCTTTCAGATCTCGGTGAATGATTCCTTTGCTGTGTAGGAACTGGATGCCACAAACAAGCTCTGCTGAAATGAATTGGAGAGTCTTGAAATCCAGGTTTGTACCCAGGTAGTCAAAAAGGGTCTGTCCTGTGGCCAGCTCCATGACATAGAAGATGTAGTTGTCAGTGTGAAATGCTCCATAACCATGAATGAGGAAGGGGCTCTGGCTAGTGATTGCCAGATATTGTCCCTCATCTAGGTATTCCTGACATCTTAGGAGCATTCTCTTTTTGAGAACCTTGATGGCAACACGTTCTTGACGTACTGCATCTGTTGCAAGCAGAACCTGACCGAAAGCTCCTTCTCCAAGAACATGATGGAAGGTGAATTGGTCTGCTGTTAAAGGAACAGAGGAGGCCTCAAGGGTTACACTGTCTTGAGCCTCCATGTCGCTGTCCATCCTGATTCTCTTGCTATTCTCTGTTTTAGGGCCACTGTCCATTTCTGATCTTTTCCTTTTTTGAGTTCCAGTAAGTTTTCTGAATCTCTTGCTTGGTCCAGCCTTTTCTTCAGATCTTTTTCTTTTACAGGATTCACTGTCCTTGTCGCATCTCTTTGCCCTTTCATGGTTTTCTTCGATCTTTGATGTCTTATGTGACCGACCATGAGGAGGGCTATGGCGTTGGGTAGTAGATCCACGCACCAGTCTAACAATGCGGTCACGAGCATTTCTCATGAAGGCAGCAACTCTGTGCAGAGTGGTCATTGTAGCATTTTCCCTCTTAGTCTCTCTCTCCTCTTCTACCTCTTTGTCCTCCTCCAGGCGCTTGTATGCGTCCAGCTTCTTTCTTCCACTAGAGCCCATGATGGGAAAGTGGAATAGATAAAATCGCAGAAAATCAAATCAGATATTCGCTAAGCTCAGTAAATAACACCTCGCTAGTCGACTGTTCTGATCAACTCTGAGGCCAGGTGCTCAGGAGTCTCCATATATAGCTGAGCCTTGCATTGTGATGTCATAATAAGCTGTGCTCATGATGTCACCGGTCACATGACTGGTGCAGGTGCAGATGGATGTTTGTTATTTTCTTAGTTAGTTTGTTTTTTGTATTCAAAAGCATTTCCTGAACGGCAGTTGCTAAGCCTAACTGCCACAATAGTAAGATACCAGCCTCCCAGCCCACTTGCACACTGTTTTGGCAGTTAGCAAATGCTGATCAGGAAATGCCTTTGCAAACAAAAAAAAAACTGAGAATCCCCCATGAGCAGTGTTTCTTGTGAATTCTCGCCAAAGTGACTTTTGCATCGAAAACATAGTTTTCGATTTCGAGAATTTTTTTTAAAAAATTGCTTTTTTTTCGTTTTTAGAAAAATCTATATTTTTACAGTGAAAATGCAAAAAAAAAAAAAAACAAAAAAAAAAAAAACATATTACCACAAAAAGAAATGCGAAAAGTGCGACAACACAGAAAAACAATATTTCTACCATGACCATTTTTGCCGCAAAAATGCAAAACATCGATATTTTAGCGCAGACATTTCGGAAAAAATGCAAAAAAAAATATCGAACACGATTTCGATGGAATTTTCACTCAGTAATCAAAATAATCAAAGCAAAAATAAATGCGAAAATAATGTTGGCATTCGCTTATCACTGTCCATGAGGAGATGGATTAGTCCAAAACCTGTCAGTTCTGTCAGATATAAACTACTTGCTGCAGTGGTCCTTTAAAAATAAAGGAAAAAAGGTGAATATAGCATGTCAGGTTTCCTATAGCTAATCATCAGAATTCATTGTTTACTGGCTCTGCTGCTGTCATCTGAATGTAACTGTCCCCTGACATGTGCTGTAGCAGCTTCTGCTGTGTGTAATGCTGGGGATACATGGTATGTTTCTGTACCGTGTATCGACCAGCTGATCCGGCCAGCTGATAATATTCAGCTGGCCCGATCGTGCCGCTAGACCCGCGCCCGCTCGATTCCCGCCGGCGGACAATGGCAGGGAATCGAGCGGTGATAAGGAAGCGCCGACGGGGACGAGCGGCAATCGATCCGTGTGCACGCGCGGACGAGCGGGGATGCGCCGGCATCGAGTCGCTGGCTCGATCCGGCGCAATAAACGAGCCATGTATGCACGGCATAAGAGATAACGGTGTAACAGAAGGCACCAAAAACGGCAAAATAATTAAATGCTATGGGCCCATTCACACGTTAGTGATTAGCGCTAGATTTTCACGGTAAAACGCATATTTTTTGCTCTACATTTTTGCAATTTTTGAGTGATCGCTATTAGTGCTTTGTTTAAATTTCAACTGCCATCGCTCAAAAAACAGGAAAAAAGAATCACCGGCGAATGCGGCAGTGACATCACTACCATATACTTAACATTACACTAGCGCTTTTACAATCACCAGCTATCGTGGCAGTGAGATCACTGCCATGCATCTAACATTATACTAGCGCTTTTACAATCACCAGCTATCGTGGCAGTGAGATCACTGCCATGCATGTAACGTTATACTAGCACTTTCTGTGATCGCCGTTGATTCTGCGATTATCGGTAAAAGGACGGTTTCTTTGCTTTCTGTGAATAAAGCATTGTTTAATAACCATTACTTATGATTAATTAACCCCCCTGGCGGTAATCCCGACCTGCGCTCGGGCTCCACTTTGTGTGCTAGGAGTGGTAAGCAGGGCCGGATTTGGGGAAAGGCACCCAAAGCCCGTGCCTAGGGCGCCAGAATCAACGAGAATCCAAAGGGCGGCAGGTGGGTGACAGGCTGACTGCACTTGTCAGC
Organism: Hyperolius riggenbachi; assembly: GCF_040937935.1. Lineage (NCBI taxonomy): Eukaryota > Metazoa > Chordata > Amphibia > Anura > Hyperoliidae > Hyperolius > Hyperolius riggenbachi. Next base: position 30,201,100 of record NC_090657.1, on the reverse strand, counting down.
AGCGGTAAGAAGAACCGCTCTGCAAGTCAGCAGCGCCCGCCCCTTTACAATCAGCGGCTTGGAGTGAGCCGCTCTTCCAGGCAGCGTGGAACAAGCTTGGGCAGCAGGGTCGCTCAGTTCAGCTGCAGCCCGCACCTCCCCCCTCCCCCGCGAGATTGGCCGCTAAATGCTATCCCCTCCCAACTCTCCCCTCACCCCAGCAGGAGCCTGTGCGGATGTCTTCTCTCCCCCCCCCCAAACCCAGAGAGAGAGCGGGAGTAGCAGAGTAACGTACCTCTCCAGACTTCCAGCGCTGCTACCGAAGTTTCCTCTGTCAGCCGCCGCTGTGCATCTCTCCCTCTCATGCTGGCTATTCCTGTCATGTGTCTCACCGGTAACTTGCCAGCGAGTCACATGTGAGAGACGCCAGCAGGAAAGGGAGAGATGCACAGCGGCGGCTGACAGAGGAAACTTCGGTGGCAGCGCTGGAAGTCTGGAGAGGTACGTTACTCTGCTGCTCCTGCTCTCTCTCGGGGTTTGAGGAGGGGGGGGGGCGGAAAGACATCCGTATAGGCTTCTGCTGGGGGGGGGGGGGGAGATTTTGCAGGGGATAGCATCTGGCGGCCAATCTCGGGGGGGGGGGGTGGTTGCAGCATCTAAGTATACTGGGGGGAAGGGGGTGAGAGAATCGGACCACCTATGCTAAAGGGGGGGACATGGCTACTGGCTACCTATGCTGGGGGATAGAATATGACTACCTACACTAAAGGGGGGGGGGCATGGCATCTGGCTACCTATATTACTGTAAAGGGGGGGGCAGGTTCATGAACATATTGCCCAGCTGAAGCCGCGGTTGGCGGTGAATCGCGAAGGCAGAGTCCGGGTCCACACCGCACTTCTCTTTTCTTGCTTCTGGTGGTAAGTCCTTCTTCCACTTCACACTTGGGGTTCACCCTCTGGTCATTGGTTTGCACTCACTTTGCTCCCCATCTCAGGGGACTTCGTTTCCTTTGTTTTTTCACTGGTCCTCTTACTTGTCACTTTAGCAGCATTTGCACACACACACTTTGCGTGTACATTGTTTGCATTTGTCACTTTACTTACCTTCCGAGTCATTTGCAGCTATTGTTTGGATCTGAGGAGGGATTGGGCTATATAATTGTCATTTATACAGTGATTGTCATTTATTATTGTGTGTATCCGGGCTTGATGTTTTTAAACTGATTTTAACATTATTTGTGCAACTTATTGTTGAATAAAAGCTCATGTTCATATTTTCTACATCATGAGTTGTGTGGTGCGGTTCTGTAGGGGATTTGGCATCTGGCTACCTATATTACTGTAAAGGGGGGGCAGGTTCATGAACATATTCAGCCCCAATTTGCTGCACAGGACCCTATTTTTTTTCCTGTCTGCACTCCCATGTACAAGTGCAACTATACTGGGCACGCACGAGTATGGCACTCACATTCCTATTAGCACAAAGTCACTTGAGCACAGAGGAAACAGACATGCACTAAAGGCTTTGAGCTACTGGGCATGTGTGGACCATGCTTGGGCAGATCCAGTATGGTTGCACACAGATGGGAGTGTTGCAGCCACAGCGTAGATGAGGGTCCCAGGCAGCAATGAGGGGTCTGAATATGTTCAGAGGGTCCCAGGGCAGGAACAGTGGGCACCGAGAGGATCTGTTAAGTATTTTTCGTATTTTGTGAAAGGTGAAGACTTTTTGCTTGGCGGAAAGTGTAAGTTTGGGGCTGTGGAGATGTTGTAAAGTGTGTGTGTGTGTGTGTGGGGGGGGGGGGGGGGCGGCTGGTGACAGTAGGCCTTGGGCGGTAAAAGGTACAAATCCGGCCCTGGTGGTAAGTGCAAGCTCAGGTCAGGCTGGCAAGAAGGCACTGTTTCTGGGTCCTGCGCGGGATCAGCGCAGCACAGCGGGACCCAGGCCTCTCCCCCCTGGCTATCATCACAGTCTTCGGCCGCCAGGATCCCCATTTCCAGGCTTTTCTTCTGGGGACCCGGCGGCCAATCAGAGCGCGGTGGCGGCGATGCAACGTGATGTCTCAGGAAGCGGGGGTGGCACCATTTTTTAAAGTGTCCCTGACTGATTGCGCAGGGCAGAAGAAAAACATAGAAAGATGTGCACTGTATGTATCTGTATGTATCTCTGTGTGTGTATATATATATATATATATATATATATATATATATATATATATATATATATATATATGCATTGCCCGGGTATGCATTTGGCCGGTGTTGGCTCCGCCCACTTTTCTTAACCCTAGCACACAATTACTCAATTACTTCATGACCACGTTTGTGAGCTTTGCGGTCTTTGCCATCAATAATTTGCATTGAAATAAAATAAATCTGATTGGATGTGGCTCCACCCCTTTTCTGAAATTGTACCCCAATCACCCAATGGCTGTACCAGGTACAGGTGATTAACAGTGCAAGAGGCTTGTGTCATTAACAGTGCAAGAATGGCAGCAATTAAATATTCCCCTTAAAAATCAATAGGTGGATTTTGATTGGCTTTTGTAGGCCCCACCCACTTTTCTGAATATTAATCCCAGTCACCCAGTGACCAACTGTGCAAAGTTTGAGAACCCTGCCATTAACAGTGTAAGAATGGCTGCAGTTTACATTTTCCCAATGAAATTTGTATTTTTCTCCACCCACTGATGTCCTGACATTGTTTGAGTATGTATTTGGCTGGTGTTGACTCCACCCACTTTTTCTAACCCTGATACATAATTACTAAGGCAGGGAACACACTTGTCTTTCAGTTTTCTGCGCGCGTTTTTCTGCATACTTTTTTCTGCACCCCAAGTGTGTTCCTATGCAGGAAAATGTGCGCGTTTTTTAACAGCAGCTGATGTAATTGATAGAGAAAACTGACAAAATGTGAAGAATCATGATGCAGAATGTCAGTTTTTCTTCTGCGCACGAACAACATATTAAGTGTGAGCTATCCCATTAATTAACATGAGCTCTCAGTTTTTCTGTGCAGAAAACGCATACAAAAACTGTCAAGTGTATTCCCTGCCTTAACCACTTGAGGACCGTGGGCTTTACCTTCCTTAAGGACCGGCCACTTTTTTTCCATTCAGACCACTGCAGCTTTCACGGTTTATTGCTCGCTCATACAACCTACCACCTAAATGAATTTTGGCTCCTTTTCTTGTCACTAATAAAGCTTTCTTTTGGTGCTATTTGATTGCTGATGTGATTTTTATTTTTTATTATATTCATCAAAAAAGACATGAATTTTGGCAAAAAAATGATTTTTTTAGCTTTCTGTGCTGACATTTTTCAAATAAAGTAAAATTTCTGTATACATGCAGCGCGAAAAATGTGGACAAACATGTTTTTTATAAAAAAAAAAACCCATTCAGCCTATATTTATTGGTTTGGGTAAAAGTTATAGCGTTTACAAACTATGGTGCAAAAAGTGAATTTTCCCATTTTCCAGCATCTCTGCCTTTTCTGACCACCTGTCATGTTTCATGAGGGGCTAGAATTCCAGGATAGTATAAATACTAAATAATAATAATAATAATAATACCCCCCAAATGACCCCATTTTGGAAAGAAGTCATCCCAAAGTATTCACTAAGAGGCATAGTGAGTTCATAGAATATATTATTTTTCGTCACAAGTAAGCGGAAAATGACAAAAGGCCTCGATTCATAAAAGTGCTGTCGGGAAGGTAACGTCGAGCGGGGAAACACCGCTGTCGGTATTTCCGCCTTCAGGGTGGTAATTCATAAAAATTTTGCTACTTGTGACAGGCGTGCGGAGATATTCCGCTGTAGGCAGGCGTTAGGCTGTCGGGAGACATGCGGAAACAGGAGAAGCAGGCGGAGTCCCTCCGTGCGGTGTTCTCTCTGCAGCTGCTTGGGAGGTCTGTCCCATTCACTGCACTGTATTCCGCATGCTTCTCGCCACATCAGAGGTAGCGGTAATACCCGTCCGCATACCGCTACCTCTAATCTTTGAATTGACATTTGTTACTTTTGCTATGATAATCACCGCGCAAGGCGGTGATTGATCACTCTGCTCGCGAATGTCGGCTTTTCATGCGGAAAAAGCCTTTATGAATACATATTTTGCTGTGTGGTCGGTAAAGTGAGCGGTTTTCTGCATTTCCGAATGCGGGAATGCTTTATGAATCGAGGCCAATGTGACAAAAAAAAAAAAAGTTTCCATTTCTTCTAACTTGCGACAAAAAAAAATGAAACCTGCCACGGACTCACTATGCTCCTCTCTGAATACCTTGAAGTGTCTACTTTCCAAAATGGGGTCATTTGTGGGGTGTGTTTACTGCCCTGACATTTTGGGGCGGTGCTAAATTGTAAGCACCCCTGTAAAGCCTAAAGGTGCTCATTGGACTTTGGGCCTCTTAGCGCAGTTAGGCTGCAAAAAAGTGCCACACATGTGGTATTGCCGTACTGAGGAGAAGTAGTATAATGTGTTTTGGGGTGTATTTTTACACATACCCATGCTGGGTGGGAGAAATATCTCTGTAAATGACAATTGTTTGATTTTTTTTACACACAATTGTCCATTTACAGAGAGATTTCTCCCACCCAGCATGGGTATGTGTAAAAATACACCCCAAAACACATTATACTACTTCTCCTGAGTACGGCGATACCACATGTGTGGCACTTTTTTGCACCCTAACTGCGCTAAGGGGCCCAAAGTCCAATGAGTACCTTTAGGATTTCACAGGTCATTTTGAGAAATTTGGTTTCAAGACTACTCCTCACGGTTTAGGGCCCCTAAAATGCCAGGACAGTATAGGAACACTACAAATGACCCCATTTTAGAAGGAAGACACCCCAAGGTATTCCGTTAGGAGTATGGTGAGTTCATAGATTTTATTTTTTGTCACAAGTTAGCGAAAAATGACACTTTGTGAAAAAAACCAATAAAAATCGATTTCCGCTAACTTGTGACAAAAAATAAAATCTTCTATGAACTCACCGTACTACTAACAGAATACCTTGGGGTGTCTTCTTTCTAAAATGGAGTCATTTGTGGGGTTCCTATACTGTCCTGGCATTTTAGGGGCCCTAAACCGTGAGGAGTAGTCTTGAAACAAAATTTCTCAAAATGACCTGTGAAATCCTAAAGGTACTCATTGGACTTTGGGCCCCTTAGCGCAGTTAGGGTGCAAAAAAGTGCCACGCATGTGGTATCGCCGTACTCGGGAGAAGTAGTACAATGTGTTTTGGGGTGTATTTTTACACATACCCATGCTGGGTGGGAGAAATAACTCTGTAAATGGACAATTGTGTGTAAAAAAATCAAAATATTGTCATTTACAGAGGTATTTCTCCCACCCAGCATGGGTATGTGTAAAAATACACCCCAAAACACATTATACTACTTCTCCCGAGTACGGCGATACCACATGTGTGGCACTTTTTTGCACCCTAACTGCGCTAAGGGGCCCAAAGTCCAATGAGTACCTTTAGGATTTCACAGGTCATTTTTGTTTCAAGACTACTCCTCACGGTTTAGGGCCCCTAAAATGCCAGGGCAGTATAGGAACCCCACTAATGATGTAAGGCTTGGTGGTGTATTCTCCACAGTCAGCATGCAACGCAAGAGCTGACGTGAAGGAGGTACACACACTAGCAGAAGGAAACAGGCTATCCCTAGTATAGTGGAGGGGAGGACTGACTCCAATAGGAGATTGTGGCGCACAGAGCCGGTGCAGATCTGACAGCCACAAACAATGCTTTCGTTATAACGTCTCAGCGCAAAGTAGCGCTGAGCGCATAAACCAGAACTGAGGAGATCAGGACAGGTAGACAGAATGAACGCTTGCTAGCTAGCGGCTACTTAGCGACAGCAAGCGTCCAAAACCAGACAGACTGGAATGAGGTAGCCAATGCGTTGCGGCGATGGCGTGCCTCACAAAGACAGGACAGGATAGTCAGGAAATAGCAGGATCAAGATAGATGAACGTAACACAGATAAATATACAATAAGTATGTTTTCCTAGCGTATTACAATTACAGCTATCAATGAAACTATTTGTAACGTCTGACTAACATATGTATATATCGGCAATGAACCGATATATGACATAAGCAGGAACGCTGACTAGGACTGGAGTAATACAGGGAACAGGACTCAGAAGGATTCGCTATCTCTTCGCAGAGATGAACGCAATCCACAAACAGTAACAGAACAGGATTCAGAAGGATTCGTTATCTCTTCGCAGAGATGAACGCAATCCACAAACAGGACCAGGAACAGGATAACTAGCTCAGCACGGGTGCTCACGGTACGCGCAAACTACCAAAACGTGCTGGAAAACTGACTAACTGAACACAGGAAATAAACAGTTCGTGTACGTATATATCAGCGACACTGATGTATCAACGTAACACGAATACAAGGAAAATAATAAACGTGCTGGTATGCATATATATTGGCAATGAACCAATATATGATGCAAAACCAGCAAAGTATCTTTAGAACAAGAAACACGATCGGGGGCTGAAGCGACAGCAAGACGGGCTTAAACTGAAGCTATGAAAACCCAAGGAAACCCTGCAGGAAGCAGATCTTTATACTGAGGTCATCCAATGGGAGCAGACATGCAGATTCCCACACAGGTGAATGATAATCAGTCACAAGCTGACAGCAGGGAAAGACAGACAAAGCTATGCAGCTTGCATGGAAATAGATCAGAACTGCCTGAGCTGCAGCACTACTACTTCCAGCAATAGCTGCTGCAGCAGCGATCATTACAAATGACCTCATTTTAGAAAGAAGACACCCCAAGGTATTCCGTTAGGAGTATGGTGAGTTCATAGAAGTTTTTATTTTTTTGTCACAAGTTAGCGGAAATTGATTTTAATTGTTTTTTTTTTCACAAAGTGTCATTTTCTGCTAACTTGTGACAAAAAATAAAATCTTCTATGAACTCACCATACTCCTAACGGAATACCTTTGGGTGTCTTCTTTCTAGAATGGGGTCATTTGTGGGGTTCCTATACTGCCCTGGCATTTTAGGGGCCCTAAACCGTGAGGAGTAGTCTTGAAACCAAATGTCGCAAAACGACCTGTGAAATCCTAAAGGTACTCATTGGACTTTGGGCCCCTTAGCGTACTTAGGGTGTAAAAAAGTGCCACACATGTGGTACCGCCATACTCAGGAGAAGTAGTATAATGTGTTTTGGGGTGTATTTTTACACATACCCATGCTGGGTGGGAGAAATATCTCTGTAAATGACAATTGTTTGATTTTTTTTACACACAATTGTCCATTTACAGAGAGATTTCTCCCACCCAGCATGGGTATGTGTAAAAATACACCCCAAAACACATTATACTACTTTTCCTGAGTACGGCGGTACCACATGTGTGACACTTTTTTGCAGCCTAGGTGCGCTAAGGGGCCCAACGTCCTATTCACAGGTCATTTTGAGGCATTTGTTTTCTAGACTACTCCTCACGGTTTAGGGCCCCTAAAATGCCAGGGCAGTATAGGAACCCCACAAGTGACCCCATTTTAGAAAGAAGACACCCCAAGGTATTCTGTTAGGTGTATGGCGAGTTCATAGAAGATTTTATTTTTTGTCACAAGTTAGTGAAAAATGACACTTTGTGAAAAAAAAAAACAATAAAAATCAATTTCCACTAACTTTTGACAAAAAATAAATTCTATGAACTTGTCATACACCTAACAGAATACCTTGGGGTATCTTTTTTCTAAAATGGGGTCACTTGTGGGGTTCCTATACCGCCCTGGCATTTTACGGGCCTAAAACCGTGAGTAGTCTGGAAACCAAATGTCTCAAAATGACTGTTCAGGGGTATAAGCATCTGCAAATTTTGATGACAGGTGGTCTATGAGGGGGCAAATTTTGTGGAACCGGTCATAAGCAGGGTGGCCTTTTAGATGACAGGTTGTATTGGGCCTGATCTGATGGATAGGAGTGCTAGGGGGGGTTACAGGAGGTGATTGAGGGTGTCTCAGGGGGTGGTTAGAGGGGAAAATAGATGCAATCAATGCACTGGGGAGGTGATCGGAAGTGGGTCTGAGGGGGATCTGAGGGTTTGGCCGAGTGATCAGGAGCCCACACGGGGCAAATTAGGGCCTGATCTGATGGGTAGGTGTGCTAGGGGGTGACAGGAGGTGATTAGAGGGGGGAATAGATGCAAGCAATGCACTGGCGAGGTGATCAGGGCTGGGGTCTGAGGGCATTCTAAGGGTGTGGGCGGGTGATTGAGTGCCCTAGGGGCAGATAGGGGTCTAATCTGATTGGTAGCAGTGACAGGGGGTGATTGATGGGTAATTAGTGGGTGTTTAGGGTAGAGAACAGATGTAAACACTGCACTTGGGAGGTGATCGGACGTCGGATCTGCGGGCGATCTATTGGTGTGGGTGGGTGATCAGATTGCCCGCTAGGGGCAGGTTAGGGGCTGATTGATGGGTGGCAGTGACAGGGGGTGATTGATGGGTGGCAGTGACAGGGGGTGATTGATGGGTGATTGATAGGTGATTGACAGGTGATTGACAGGTAATCAGTGGGTTATTACAGGGAAGAAGAAATGTAAATATTGCACTGGCGAATTGATAAGGGGGGGGTCTGAGGGCAATCTGAGCGTGTAGGCGGGTGATTGGGTGCCTGCAAGGGGCAGATTAGGGTCTGATCTGATGGGTAACAGTGACAGGTGGTGATAGGGGGTGAATGATGGGTAATTAGTGGGTGTTTAGAGGAGAGAATAGATGTAAACACTGCGCTTGGGTGGTGATCTGATGTCGGATCTGCGGGCGATCTATTAGTGTGAGTGGGTGATCAGATTGCCCGCAAGGGGCAGGTTAGGGGCTGATTGATGGGTGGCAGTGACAGGGGGTGATTGATGGGTGGCAGTGACAGGGGGTGATTGATGGGTGATTGACAGGTGATTGACAGGCGATCAGGGGTATAGATGCATACAGTACACAGGGGGGAGGGGGTCCTGGGGGGGGGTCTGGGGAGAATCTGAGGGGTGGGGGGGTGATCAGGAGGGGGCAGGGGGCAGGGGGGGGGATAAAAAAAATAGCATTGACAGATAGTGACAGGGAGTGATTGATGGGTGATTAGGGGGGTGATTGGGTGCAAACAGGGGTCTGGGGGGTGGGCAGGGGGGGTCCTGAGGGGTGCTGTGGGAGATCTGGGGCAGGGGGGGGGGGAATCAGTGTGCTTGGGTGCGACATAGGGTGGCTGCAGCCTGCCCTGGTGGTCCCTCGGACATTGGGACCACCAGGGCAGGAGGCAGCCTGTATAATACACTTTGTAAACATTACAAAGTGTATTATACACTTTGTATGCGGCGATCGCGGGGTTAACATCCCGCCGGCGCTTCCGTATGGCCGGCGGGTGAGCGGCGGCAGGCGCCGGCGGAGGATCGCGTCACGGATGACGCGATCGCTCCGCCCATGCCCTTACAAGGACCGCCACCTCTGTGGGTGAGCTGGTCCTTGCAGGGTACACTTCCCGGCCGCCGCTGTGCGTTAGGCGGTCGGGAAGTGGTTAATGACCAAGTTTGTGAGCTTTGCGGTCTTTGGCATCAATAATTTGCATTGAGATTAAACAAATCTTATTGTCTGTTTGTGGCTCAACCCCTTTTTCTGAATTTGAGCCCCAATCACCCAATGACCAATTGTGCAAAGTTTGAGAACCCTAGCATTAAGAGTGTAAGAATGGCTGCAGTTTACATTTTCCCAATGAAATTTGTATTTTTATCCACCCACTGTTGTCCTGACATTGTTCGGGTATGAATTTGGTTGGTGTTGGCTCCGCCCACTTTTTCTAAACCTAAACACACAATTACTCAGTGACAACATTTGTGAGCTCTACAGTCTTTGGCATCAATAATTTGCATTGAAATGAAACAAATCTTATTGGCAGTTTGTGGCTCCACCCCTTTTTCTGAATTTGAGCCCCAATCACCCAATGAGCAACTGGCAGCAATTACATATTCCCCTTGAAAATCAATAGGTGAATTTTGATTGTTTTTTGTAGGCTCCACCCACTTTTCTGAATATTAATCCCAGATACCCAGTGACCAATTGTGCAAAGTTTGAGAACCCTACCATTAACAGTGTAAGAATTGCTGCAGTTTACATTTTCTCAGTGAAATTTGTATTTGGCTCCACCCACTGGTGACCCGGTATTGCCGATTATGTATTTGGCTGGTGTTGGCTGCGCCCACTTTTCCTAACTCCAACACACAATTAATCAATTACTCAATGACCAAGTTTGTGAGCTTTGCGGTCTTTGGCATCAATAACCTGCATTAAAATGAAACAAATCAGATTGGCTGTTTGTGGCTCCACCCCCTTTTATCAATTTAAACTCCAGTCACCCAATTATCAACTGTACCAGGTTTGAGTCTTGTGCAATTAACAGTGCAAGAATGGCAGCAATGAAATATTCCCCTGAAAAATCAATAAGTATTTGGCTGCTGTTGGATTTGCCCACTTTTTCCAACCCTAACACACAAACACTCAATGACCAAGTTTGTGAGCTTTGGAGTCCTTGGCATTAATAATTTTTATTTTCCCAGTGAAATGAAACAAATCTGATTGGCTATTTGTTGCTCCACCTCCTTCTCTGAATTTGAACTCCAGTCACCCAATGATCAACCGTACCAGGTTTGAGGCTTGTGCCATTAACAGTGCAAGAATGGCAGCAATGAAATATTCCCCTGAAAAATCAATAGGTAATTTTTGATTGGCTTTTGTAGGCTCCACCCACTTTTCTGAATATTAATCCCAGTCACTCAGTGACCAACTGTGCAAAGTTTGAGAACCCTGCCATTAACAGTGTAAGAATGGCTGCTGTTTACATGTTCTCAGTGACATTTGTATTTGTCTCCACCCACTTATGACCCCACATTCTTTGCTCATGTATTTGGCTGGTGTTGGCTGTGCCCATTTTCCTAACCCTAACACACAATTAATCAATTACTTAATTACCAAGTTTGTGAGCTTTGCGGTGTTTGGCATCAATAATTTGCATTGGAATGAAACAAATCTGATTGACTGTTTGTGGCTCCACCCCTTTACTGAATTTGAACCCCAGTCACCCAATCATCTACTGTACTAGGTTTGAGGCTTTTCAAGGGGAATATTCACATTGCTGCCATTCTTGCACTGTTAATGGCACATTAACAGTGCAAGAATGGCAGCAATGTGAATATTCCTGTGAGAGATTGGGGAAAAGCCGCCGCGTGTGCTACTGAGGAGGCGGCTGATTCCACGTCCAGCATGGCGGTTTGCACGCGGAAGCGTGTGTCTAGTGGCAGGGCGGAACGCGGAAAAGCCGCCGCATGCAACAACAGTCAGGCAGTTGGTTCCGCGTCCAGCGCGGCGGTTTGCACGCGGCAGCATGTGTCTGGTGTGGCTGGGCCTGTTAGTGCACACAGGCTTAGGAATACATGCGCGCATGCTGAGAGGGAGAATTCTTATACTAGGCAGGGAGAGTCAGCTGACCACGCCGATCAGCTGACTCCTGAGCAGGATACTATTGGTTGAGCAATTAGGGGTGGTGCTGGAGAGCACTACTCCATATATAGTTTCTGCTGGCCAGTTGCAAGTTGTCTGCTGTTGCGATCACTACGTGGAAGCACTCAGACCTCAGTCAGATCCAACAGTGTGTTTGAACCAGGTGGACCTGGGAATTCACACTTAGCCAGATTACTTGAACTGTTATTCTGTTTATGCTCAGACTAGTTCCAGGGTGTAGAGACCAAGGACCCCACACCCAGCTTAGGGAACTGTACTATCATTTGTGTTATACTCCAGACTAGTTCCAGGGTGTAGAGACCAAGGACCTCACACCCAGATTAGGGAACTGTACTATCATTTGTGTTATATTTCAGACTAGTTCCAGGGTGCTGAGACCACGGACCTCGCACCCAGACTAGGGAACTTTATTATCATCTGTATTATTCTTCAGACTAGTTCCAGGGTGCTGAGACCACGGACCTCGCACCCAGACTAGGCATCGTTTATATCTGTTATGACTTATTGCTTTTCTGACTACTCCTCTGTCTTCTGATTCGGTACCTCGCATATCTGATATTTCGTTGCCAGACCCTGCTTGCCTTGGATACCGAATCAGCCTTCTGTTTTTGTACTTATCTGTCAGTGTGTTGCCGACCTGGCGAGCCCGACCTCGAGAGCTATCTCTCCTATTAAGAGATAGTCTCCAGACCAGATAGTGACATCCACCTTCAGGTGTCACTCACTCTCTGGCCTTCCCTATCTTCAGCCTGACTCCCCCCCTTGAGGAGTCTCAGGCTGCTGGAAGGTTCCTGTGCTCTCAGAGCAGTGTCTCTTTACTGTCTATTATCACCTGCTCTGCAGGTGCATTAAGGCCCATACACACGTCGGATTTTTGCGAACGACCCGTCATTTGAACGTTCCGTCGTTCTGTCATTCGCACGTCAAATCCGGCGTGTGTACAGACTATCGTTCTGGTGATAAGACTGGTAACCAGTCTTATCACCCGAACGATAGTCTGTACACACGCCGGATTTGACGTGCGAACGACGGAACTACGGAACGTTCAAACGACGGGTTGTTCGCAAAAATCCGACGTGTGTATGGGCCTTTACTCAAAGTACTACTGTTGCACCAAACACTCACATACCAAAAGGTGTCCAGAGGTTAGCAATATATCTGTATTATCGGTGATTCTGCAGATCATCAATAATCAGGTATATATCTGCATTTTTGGTGATACTGCAGATCACCAATAATCAGATTCTCTCTGCGTGCTGACACCAATCGTTACAGAACGGCAGACCAAACCCAAATGGACGCACTTCACAGCCGTCTTAATGCACTCACCACCTTAGTGGAAACTTTCATCCGAGTGCTAGACAGTCACCAGACTCAAATCAACGTTTTGTCTGGGACTGTGCAAGTTTATCAGACGGCTGTGGACGCAGTGCGATCTCCTCCTAGCACAGACATATGCATGTCTGTACCTGAAAGGATTTCTGGCCACAGATCTGACTTTCAGAACTTTAAAAACCGAGTGTTATCATACCTTCCGTTGAGACCTAATTCTTCAGGAACTGTAGCACAAAGAATTACATTTATCAAGACACTATTGTCAGGGGATTCCCAGACGTGGGCATATAATCTCCAGCCAGGTGATAGTGCTTTGGCCTCGGTTGAGGCATTTTTTAAAGCTATGGCTATAATTTATGATGACCCGGACCCTGCCTCTACCGCTGAGCGGAAGCTCAAGACATTACGGCAGGGCAAGGGTCCGGTGGAAAATTATGCAGCTGAGTTCAGGAAGTGGGCAGTTTCAGCTAGATGGGACTCATTTGCACTTCTGGACTGTTTTTTATCAGGGTTGTCAGACGTGGTCTCTGATGTGATGTTGGGTCACCCCGAGCCGAAGTCTATTGATGAGGCCATTTCATCAGCCATCAGAATTGATCGTCGCCTACGTTATCAGAGACAGACTCGGGGTAGGAACGATGTGAGATATGTTTCCTACACCGCGCCTCAACCTGATTCATTTCCATCTGATACATCACCACCCGACTCACCTCCACCAGAACCAATGCAGTTTGGGCGGTCGAAGTTATCCCAGGTGGAGCAGAAGCGCAGAGAGACAAAACAGCTCTGTCTATACTGTGCAGAGGAGGGTCATAAAGTTCAGAGTTGTCCCAAACGGTTGTTTCCTTTAGATGATAAACGTCTCCTTCTTCCTTGTACTATATCATGGAAGGATAAGACAGAGACCACTGAGGCCTTCATTGATTCTGGCTCAGCAGCTAATTTTATGGACTATGAATTTGCTAAGAAATTGGGGATTCCGATCTCTCCACTAAAACAACAGATCCGGGTCACTGCAGTGGATGATTCCCCTCTGCAGAGTAATCACCCTCTCTCCCAGACCCCAGACTTGGGGGTCACAATAAGGGTGTCACATAAAGAAAGTTTACCATTTTTTGTGTTACGAATGGCAACCTCCACGATCATTCTTGGCATGCCATGGTTACAAATTCACTCGCCTCAGATCAATTGGGCTATGGGTCAGCTAACAAGCTGGTCTGCCCATTGCTATCAGCATTGTCTAGCGAAAGTAACCTTTGGTAAGACCAAGATTCACATGGAGGGATTGCCAGATCAATATTCAGAATTTGCAGACGTGTTCTGTCCCAAGTCAGCAGATAAACTTCCTCCACACCGTCCCTTTGATTGCCCCATTGATCTCAGGTCTGGTTGTATGCCCCCTAGAGGTCATCTCTATAATTTATCTGGGCCAGAGAAATTGGCCATGCAGGAATACATCCGAGAAAACTTAGCTAAAGGTTTTATTCGCCCTTCTCGATCCCCGGCCCGGGCAGGGTTCTTTTTTGTGAAAAAGAAAGATGGAGGCCTCCGGCCTTGCATTGATTATCGGGGCTTAAATAAAATTACAGTAAAGAATCGCTATCCTTTGCCGCTAATAGACGATTTGTTTACTCAAGTCACCAATGCTAAGATTTTTTCAAAACTGGATTTGAGGGGTGCTTACAACCTTGTGCGGATCAGGGATGGTGATGAATGGAAGACGGCCTTTAACACACCCGACGGGCATTACGAGTACCTGGTGATGCCCTTCGGGTTGTGTAATGCCCCGGCCGTCTTTCAAGAGCTGATTAACGAGGTCTTTAGAGAGGTGTTGGGCAAATTCGTCCTGGTATACTTAGACGACATACTAATTTTCTCGTCCAACCTCTCAGAGCACAGAGATCATGTTAAGTTTGTGTTACGGAAGTTGAGACAAAACATGCTGTACGCCAAGCTGGAGAAATGCATTTTCGAGGTGACCTCTGTTGCCTTTCTGGGGTACATAATTTCAACCTCTGGCCTCTCCATGGACCCTGGAAACATTTCAGCTGTTTTAGAGTGGCCTCAACCTGTGGGACTGAAGGCTCTCCAGAGGTTTCTGGGGTTCGCTAACTACTATAGAAGGTTCATAAAGGGGTACTCTACGGTGATCTCACCTCTCACCAGTCTCACAAAGAAAGGGGCAGATACTCACCACTGGTCCCCTGAGGCTTTATTCTCGCTTCAGACTCTCTTTAAGTTGGCCTTTGAGGAATGGCGACATTGGCTAGAGGGTGCAGAACATACCATTACTGTCTATACTGACCACAAGAATTTGGAGTACATTGAGGGCGCTAAGAGACTTAGCCCCTGACAGGCTCGGTGGTCATTGTTCTTCTCTAGATTCCGATTTGTAATCACGTATACCCCGGGTAGTAATAACATTAAAGCTGATGCTTTGTCCAGATGTTTTGAGCCCGAGACAGCACAGCCCTCAGACCCAGAAACCATTCTGCCGCAGAAAGTGGTTCTGGCCGCCACTGAGACCTGGAGGGACTGGACAAAAACATTGAGTCCGTTCCAACAGGATGTACCAGAGGGAAAGCCTGAAGGGGTCATGTTTGTACCACTGCCTTTTCGTCTACAAATACTGCAGTTGTTTCATTCCCACAAGAATGCTGGGCATCATGGGGCCACCAGAACTCAGGACCTCATAGCAAGATGTGCCTGGTGGCCATCATTGGCAACTGACTGCAAAGAGTATGTAAGAGAATGTGCAGTGTGTGCTAGAAGCAAACCCTCCCGTCAGGCACCTGTTGGGACATTGCAATCATTACCAGTCCCGAGTTAACCATGGACCCATCTGTCCATGGATTTTGTGGGCGAACTCCCCAGGTCTGAAGGCATGACGGTCATTTGGGTGGTAGTCGATCGTTTCAGCAGGATGGCCCATTTTGTCCCCCTGAAAGGACTCCCCAGGAATTGGCTGATCTCTTCATCCAACATATTTTCCGGCTGCATGGTATTCCGGAAAATACAGTGGTGTGAAAAACTATTTGCCCCCTTCCTGATTTCTTATTCTTTTGCATGTTTGTCACACTTAAATGTTTCTGCTCATCAAAAAACGTTAACTATTAGTCAAAGATAACATAATTGAACACAAAATGCAGTTTTAAATGATGGTTTTTATTATTTAGTGAGAAAAAAAAAACTTCAAATCTACATGGCCCTGTGTGAAAAAGTGATTGCCCCCCCCCTTGTTAAAAAATAACTTAAAGGTGGTTTATTACACCTGAGTTCAATTTCTAAAAAGACATCTCAATGAATGCCAAGACTTTTGGGAAAATACCTTGTGGACCGACAAGACAAAAGTTGAACTTTTTGGAAGGTGCGTGTCCCGTTACATCTGGCGTAGAAGTAACACAGCATTTCAGCAGAAGAACATCATACCAACAGTAAAATATGGTGGTGGTAGTGTGATGGTCTGGGGTTGTTTTGCTGCTTCAGGGCCTGGAAGGCATGCTGTGATCGATGGAACCATGAATTCTACTGTCTGCCAAAAAATCCTGAAGGAGAATGTCCGGCCATCTGTTCGTCAACTCAAGCTGAAGCGATCTTGGGTGCTGCAGCAGGACAATGACCCAAAACACACCAGCAAATCCACCTCTGAATGGCTGAAGAAAAACAAAATGAAGACTTTGGAGTGGCCTAGTCAAAGTCCTGACCTGAATCCTATTGAGATGTTGTGGCATGACCTTAAAAAGGCGGTTCATGCTAGAATTACAACAATTCTGCAAAGATGAGTGGGCCAAAATTCCTCCAGAGCGCTGTAAAAGACTTTTTGCAAGTTATCGCAAATGCTTGATTGCAGTTATTGCTGCTAAGGGTGGCCCAACCAGTTATTAGGTTCAGGGGGCAATTTCTTTTTCACACAGGGCCATGTAGGTTTTGAGGTTTTTTTCTCACTAAATAATAAAAAACATCATTTAAACTGCATTTTGTGTTCAATTATGTTATCTTTGACTAATAGTTAACGGTTTTTGATGAGTAGAAACATTTAAGTGTGACAAACATGCAAAAGAATAAGAAATCAGGAAGGGGGCAAATAGTTTTTCACACCACTGTATAGTGTCAGATCGGGGAGTCCAATTTGTTTCAAAATTTTGGAGGGCATTCTGCCATCAGTTAGACATGGAGCTATCTTTTTCATCAGGCTACCACCCACAGACCAATGGCCAGACCGAGAGAACCAATCAGTCTCTGGAACAGTTTCTGAGATGTTATGTGGCAGATGTTCAAACTGACAGGGTCAAATTTCTGCCATTTGCAGAATTTGCACACAACAACTTGAAGAGCTCCTCCTCAGGTTTTTCTCCATTCCAGGTGGTAACAGGAAGGTCACCTAAGTTCACCCCATTACCAGTGGCTGCCACTCCGTTTCCAGCCCTGGAAGATTGGCAGAGGTCCTTGAAGCAGACTTGGGGAATGGTAGAAAGAAATCTGAGGAGGGCTTTCCAGAGTCAGAAGAAACAAGCTGATAAAAGACGTTCCATAGAATGGGAATTCTTTCCAGTTGACTTGGTCTGGGTGTCCACACGACATTTGGCTCTGAAGCAACTGTCTCCCAAGTTAGGTCCCAGATTTGTGGGTGCGTTTCCTGTGAGCTGGAAAATCAATGATGTCACTTATGCCATTGATCTCCCCACCAGCATGCGAGATGTGAAATCGTTCCATGTGTCCTTGCTCAAGCCAGCAGTGCACGTGGATTCCGCTCCCCCCCCCCCTGTGTTGATTGATGACCAACCTGAATATGAAATTGAGAAGATTCTAGACTCCCGTTTGTGCAGAATTCCGTGCAGTATTTAGTGCATTGGAAAGGGTATGGCATTGAGGAGAGAACTTGGGTGCCAGAATGTCGCATGCACGCAGAGGAGTTGAAAAAGGAGTTTCATAACTTACATCCTGAGAAGCCGGGCAGGAGATGTCCGGAGTCCACTCCTCGGGGGGGGGAGTACTGTGAGAGATCGCGGAAAAGCCGCCGCGTGTGCTACTGTGGAGGCGGCTGATTCCGCGTCCAGCGCGGCGGTTTGCACGCGGAAGCGTGTGTCTAGTGGCAAAGCGGAACGCGGAAAAGCCGCCGCATGCAACAACAGTCAGGCGGCTGGTTCCGCATCCAGCGCGGCGGTTTGCACGCGGCAGCGTGTGTCTGGTGTGGCTGGGCCTGTTAGTGCACACATGCTTAGGAATACATGCGCGCACGCTGAGAGGCAGAATTCTTATACTAGGCAGGGAGAGTCAGCTGACCACGCCGATCAGCTGACTCCTGAGCAGGATACTATTGGTTGAGCAATTAGGGGTGGTGCTGGAGAGCACTACTCCATATATAGTTTCTGCTGGCCAGTTGCAAGTTGTCTGCCGTTGCGATCACTACGTGGAAGCACTCAGACCTTAGTCAGATCTAACAGTGTGTTTGAACCAGGTGGACCTGGGAATTCACACTTAGCCAGATTACTTGAACTGTTATTCTGTTTATGCTCAGACTAGTTCCAGGGTGTAGAGACCAAGGACCTCACACCCAGATTAGGGAACTGTACTATCATTTGTGTTATATTTCAGACTAGTTCCAGGGTGCTGAGACCACGGACCTCGCACCCAGACTAGGGAACTTTATTATCATCTGTATTATTCTTCAGACTAGTTCCAGAGTGCTGAGACCACGGACCTCACACCCAGACTAGGCATTGTTTGATATCTGTTATGACTTATTGCTTTTCTGACTACTACTCTGTCTTCTGATTCGGTACCTCCCATATCTGATATTCCGTTGCCAGAACCTGCTTGCCTTGGATACCGAATCAGCCTTCTGTCTTTGTACTTATCTGTCAGTGTGTTACCGACCTGGCGAGCCCGACCTCGAGAGCTATCTCTCCTATTAAGAGATAGTCTCCAGACCAGATAGTGACATCAACCTTCAGGTGTCACTCACTCTCTGGCCTTCCCTATCTTCAGCCTGACTCCACCCCTTGAGGAGTCTCAGGCTGCTGGAAGGTTCCTGTGCTCTCAGAGCAGTGTCTCTTTACTGTCTATTATCACCTGCTCTGCAGGTGCATTACTTAAAGTACTACTGTTGCACCAAACACTCACATACCAAAAGGTGTCCAGAGGTTAGCAATATATCTGTATTATCGGTGATTCTGCAGATCATCAATAATCAGGTATATATCTGCATTCTTGGTGATACTGCAGATCACCAATAATCAGATTCTCTCTGCGTGCTGACACCAATCGTTACAATTCCCCTTGAAAATAAATAGGTGGATTTTGAGTGGCTTTTATAGGCTCCACCCACTTTTCTGAATATTAATCCCAGTCACCCAGTGACCAACTGTGCAAAGTTTGAGAACCATGCCATTAACAGTGTAAGAATGGATGCAGTTTACATTTTCCAGTGAAATTTGTATTTGTCTCCACCTCCTTTTCGGTTATGGGAATAAAAAGTATCCTATATGTTATTCCAGGTAATATACTATGGGCCTGATTCACAAAGCGGTGCTAACAGTTAGCACGCTGGTGAAAAGCCCTTTATCATGCCTAAACTCAGTTTAGGCATAATAAGTTTAGGTGTGATAAGTTTAGGTGTGATAAGTTTAGGTGTGATAAGTTTAGGTGTGATAAGTTTAGGCATGATAAGTTTAGGTGTGATAAGTTTAAGCATCCAACTGGGTTAGCACCGCAGTGCACAGCTGATCAAAAGTTTTGCGCTAGCAAAGTCTGGTGCACTTCACATAAAGTTTAATGGCGCTGCTTTGCGTGCGGGACTTTGCAAGCGAACTAAACTTATGTAAACTTAGCATGTAGGGCCGGCCTGCTCATGAGGCGGGGTGAAACTTTTGCCTCAGGCGGCACATTTCTAGGGGCGGCATCCGCCCGTCGGTGGGTGCGGGGAGCCGGCCGTCGAGCTGGAAGGGTAGCGGGCAGGACGGGGGTATTGGGCCTAGCGGCGGGGAGGGGGGTCAGACCCCCCCTCCCTCGCCTGGGTCCCCCGTCCTCCGCTCCCTTCCAGCCTTAAATAGATCAGAAGCGCTACTCGTAAGAGGCAGTGGGCGGGGAGGACTCACCTCTTCCTCGATCCAGCGTGCGCTCCACTGACGTCACTTCCTGCAACGCCGCCCACTGTATTGTAAGTGGACTGCGTTGCAGGAAGTGACATCAGTGGAGCGCACGCTGGATCGAGCGAGGAAGAGGTGAGTCCTCCCCGCCCACTGCCTCTTACGAGTAGCGCTTCTGATCTATTTAAGGCTGGAGGGGAGCGGAGGACGGGGGACCCAGGCGAGGGAGGGGGGGGGTCCGACCCCCCTCCCCGCCGCTAGGCCCAATACCCCTGTCCTGCCCGCTACCCCTCCAGCTCGGCGGCGGCAGGGGAAGGGGGGGGGGGCGGCAGCAATAATTTTTTCAAAATTTGCCTCAGGCGGCAAAAAGTCTAGGGCCGGCCCTGTTAGCATGCCTAAACTTATCACACCTAAACTTATCACGCCTAAACTTATCACACCTAAACTGGCTGTTCACCGGCGTGGTGCAATGGTTATCATGCCTAAAGTCTCTAACTGTGTTAGCACCGCTTTGTGAATCGAGCCCAATGTGTGTGCCAAATTTCCGATCAGCCATTTTTGCGTGATCGAGTAACAAACATCCAAACATTCACACTTTCCCATTTATAATATTAGTAGGATATACAGTGGGTAGCAAAAGTGTTCGGCCCCCTAGAAGTTTTCCACATTTTGTCATATTACTGCCACAAACCTGAATCAATTTTATTGGAATTCCACATGAAAGACCAATACAAAGTGGTGTACATGTGAGAAGTGGAACGAAAATCATACATGATTGCAAACATTTTTTACAAATAAATAACTGCAAAGTGAGGTGTGCGTAATTATTCGGCCCCCTGAGTCAATACTTTGTAGAACCACCTTTTGCTGCAATTACAGCTGCCAGTCTTTTAGGGTATGTCTCTACCAGCTTTGCACATCTAGAGACAGAAATCCTTGCCCATTCTTCTTTGCAAAACAGCTCCAGCTCAGTCAGATTAGATGGACAGTGTTTGTGAACAGCAGTTTTCAGATCTTGCCACAGATTCTCGATTGGATTTAGATCTGGACTTTGACTGGGCCATTCCAACACATAGATATGTTTTGTTTTAAACCATTCCATTGTTGCCCTGGCTTTATGTTTAGGGTCATTGTCCTGCTGGAAGGTGAATCTCCGCCCCAGTCTCAAGTCTTTTGCAGTCTCCAAGAGGTTTTCTTCCAAGTTTGCCCTGTATTTGACTCCATCCAACTTCCCATCAACTCTGACCAGCTTCCCTGTCCCTGCTGAAGAGATGCACCCCCCGAGCATGATGCTGCCACCACCATATTTGACAGTGGGGATGGTGTGTTCAGAGTGATGTGCAGTGTTAGTTTTCTGCCACACATAGCGTTTTGCATTTTGGCCAAAAAGTTCAATTTTGGTCTCATCTGACCAGAGCACCTTCTTCCACTTGGTTGCTGTGTCCCCCACATGGCTTGTGGCAAACTACAAACGGGACTTCTTATGCTTTCTGTTAACAATGCCTTTCTTCTTGCCACTCTTCCATAAAGGCCAACTTTGTACAGTGCATGACTAATAGTTGTCCTATGGACAGAGTCTCCCACCTGAGCTGTAGATCTCTGCAGCTCGTCCAGAGTCACCATGGGCCTCTTGACTGCATTTCTGATCAGCGCTCTCCTTGTTCGGCCTGTGAGTTTAGGTGGATGGCCTTGTTTTGGTAGGTTTACAGTTGTGCCATACTCCTTCCATTTCTGAATGATCGCTTGGGATGTTCAAGGCTTTGGAAATCTTTTTGTAGCCTAAGCCTGCTTTAAATTTCTCAATAACTTGATCCCTGACCTGTCTTGGACCTGTCTTGTGTGTTCTTTGGACTTCACGGTGTTGTTGCTCCCAATATTCTCTTAGACAACCTCTGAGGCCCTCACAGAGCAGCTGTATTTGTACTGACATTAGATTACACACAGGTGCACTCTATTTAGTCATTAGCCCTCATCAGGCAATGTCTATAGGCAACTGACTGCACTCAGATCAAAGGGGGCCGAATAATTATGCACACACCACTTTGCAGTTATTTATTTGTAAAAAATGTTTGGGATCATGTATGATTTTCGTTCTACTTTTCATGTGTACACCACTTTGTGTTGGTCTTTCATGTGAAATTCCAAGAAAATTGATTCATGTTTGTGGCAGTAATATGACAAAATGTGAAAAACTTCAAGGTGGCCGAATACTTTTGCAACCCACTGTATACAGGGAGTTCAGAATTATTAGGCAAGGGGTATTTTTGAGGAATAATTGTATTATTGAACAACAACCATGTTCTCAATGAACCCAAAAAACTCATTAATATCAAAGCTGAATATCTTTGAAAGTAGTTTTTAGTTTGTTTTTAGTTTTAGCTATTTTAGGGGGATATCTGTGTGCGCAGGTGACTATTACTGTGCATAATTATTAGGCAACTTAACAAAAAACAAATATATACCCATTTCAATTATTTATTTTTACCAGTGAAACCAATATAACATCTCAACATTCACAAATATACTGTGATAAACAGCGGAAAAGCCGCCGCATGTTCTGGCAGCAAGGTGGCTGATTCCGCGTCTGATGCGGCGGTTTGTCTGCGTCAGCATGCGTCTGGTTTGTCTGGAGCTGGTGGTGCCCATGGGCAAAGTGGCGTGGGGGCCGCCGCATCTTCTGACGGCAAAGCGACGGAGTCCGCATCCAGTGCGGCGGGTTCCCCGCAACAACATGCGTCTGGGTTAGCTGGACCTAGTAGTGCACACAGATGGAGAGCTACGCGCGCGCACGCCGCTAGACAGGCTCTTTATACCAATAGGAGGAAGATCAGCTGATTCCTGCTCGGCTATTGATTGGTTGATGGGAGCTGGGCGGCGCTGTGGGGTGCTTTACTATATACTGTATATCTCTTGCTGTTCAGTTGCTGGTTGTCTGGCGTTGCGAATGCTTATGTGTTAGCACTCAGACCTTAGTCAGATCTTCCAGTGTGGTGGAACCAGGAGGACCTGGGAATCCACACTTAGCCAGTTACTGTATATCATCTGTGTTATTCTCTAGCATAGTTCCAGGGTGTTGAGATTACGGCCCTCACACCCCAGACTAGGAATACTGTATATCATCTGTGTTATTCTCTAGCATAGTCCCAGGGTGTTGAGATCACGGCCCTCACACCCCAGACTAGGAATACTGTATACCATCTGTGTTATTCTCTAGCATAGTTCCAGGGTGTTGAGATCACGGACCTCACACCTCAGACTAGGCCTTGTTCTGCTATCTGTTATGACCTGTAGCTTTTCTGACTATTCTTCTGATCTCTGATTCTGTACTTTGCATATCTGATACTCTGTTGCCGACCCGGCCTGTCTGACCTTCTGGCTGTCACCCTCCGCAGGGTGTCCAGCCTTTCCGCAGGGGTCCCCTGCTCTTCAGAGGGGACACTGCTCCTTATCAGTCAGGGACTCCCTCTCCAGGTGTCCTTGACTACAGTAGAGTCTTCTCTACTTATTGGACCACCTGCTACCCCGGTGGTCCAAAGGTTACTGTTGCACCAAAACACTTACACACTCAGGTGTCTAGAGGTTAGACATATTTGATTATTGGCAATTCTGCAGATCCCCAATAATCAGGTATATCTGTATTCTTGGGGATACTGCAGATCGCCAAGAATCAGATTCTCTCTCTGGTTGCTGACACCTATCGTTACAGAACGCCAGACCAAAACAATATGGACGCACTTAGCACTCGTCTGGACACACTCACCACCTCGGTGGAAAATCTCATCAGAGTGATGGACGGTCAGCAGGCCCAGATCTCTGCCTTATCTGGGTCACTACAAGTCCTTCAGACGACTGTAAATTCAGTACGATCCCCTCCAGTCACAGACTTGAGAATGTCTGTACCTGAAAAGTTTTCTGGCCATAGATGTGGCTTTCAGAATTTTAAGAATATTGTGTAATATCATATTTTGAATTGAGGCCTAATTTGTCAGGGACAGAGGCACAGAGAATTACTTTTATTAAGACTTTACTCTCAGGGGATGCTCAAACCTGGGCGTATAATTTACCAACAGGGCATGAAGCACTTAGGTCAGTTGAAGAGTTCTTCAAGTCCATAGCCATTATTTATGACGACCCAGACATTGCTTCTCCCTCTGAGCGGAAACTAAAAACCTTGCGTCAAGGCAAGGATCCAGTGGAGGTTTATGCGGCTGAGTTCAGGAAGTGGTCAGTGTCGGCTAGGTGGGGGGCTTTTGCACTACTGGATTGTTTCTTATCGGGGTTATCAGACGCAGTTTCTGGACTGATGTTGGGATTCCCTGGACCTAAAACACTTGAGGAAGCAATCACTCTAGCAGTACGTGTTGATCGGCGGTTACGATACCAAAAGCAAACCCGTGGTAGGGACAGGGTTAGATATGTCTCTTATGCCACTTCTCCACCTGCCTCACCGCCACCTGAGCCAATGCAGATTGGTCATTCCAAATTAACTCGCTCAGAGAGGAATCGTAGGAAAACCGAGCAGCTTTGTCTATACTGTGCAGAGGAGGGTCATATAGTGCGTAATTGTCCCAAGAAGACGGGAAACGCTGCCGCCTAGGTGTAGTCAGAGGTAATACCCTGGGCGCGCAGTCTTTACCTCTACATAACGATCGTCTGTTACTCCCTTGTTCGGTTATATGGGAGGGTCAGACTGCTTCCACGGAAGCCTTTATTGATTCTGGTTCAGCAGCTAATTTTATCGATTACGAGTTTGCAAAGAAATTGGATATACCCATGCTTCCCTTGAATCAACCTATCTTGGTCACTGCGGTAGATGACTCTCCTCTGCAGAGTAAACGCCCCTTGTCCCGCACTCCTAATGTGCACATCAAGATTGGGGTATTGCATGGGGAGAGTCTGCAATTTCTGGTCTTGCATATGGCAACCTCTACCGTCATTCTTGGCATGCCCTGGTCAGTGGCGGCTCCAGCTTTAGATTTCTGGGGCTCAAAGGGGGCACAAGGGCTGGCAGGCGGGGCTCACGGGGGGGGGGGGAATTTGTGGCGCACTAAGCGCGCCGCGTGGCGAAAAATGGGCATGGTCATGACGTCATGTGGGCGGGGCTAATTAATGTAGTTGTACCAGCTAATATAGTTACATTAAAAAAATATATGAACTAAATACACATAATGACAGATAGCGTTTCCCCAGTAAATGCACGTAATGAGAGAGCGTTTCCCCCACTAAATACACATAATGACAGACAGCATTTCCCCAGTAAATGCATGTAATGAGAGACAGCGTTTCCCCAGTAAATGCACGTAATGAGAGACAGCGTTTCCTCAGTAAATGCACGTAATGAGAGACAGCGTTTCCCCAGTAAATGCATGTAATGAGAGACAGCGTTTTCCCAGTATATGCACGGAATGAGACAGCGTTTCCCCAGTAAATACACAGAATGAGAGACAGCGTTTCACCAGTAAATGCATGTAATGAGAGACAGCGTTTCACCAGTAAATGCATGTAATGAGAGACAGCGTTTCACCAGTTAATGCACATAATGAGAGAAAGCGTTTCCTTAGTTAATGCACATAATGACAGACAGCGTTTCCCCAGTAAATGCACGTGATGAGAGACAGCGTTTCCTCAGTTTATGCACATAATGACAGACAGCGTTTCCCCAGTAAATGCACGTGATGAGAGACAGCATTTCACCAGTAAATGCAAATAAGAGCCAGCTTTTCACCAGTAAATGCATGTAATGACAGACAGCCTTTCACCAGTAAATGCATGTAATGAGAGACAGTGTTTCACCAGTTAATGACATGTAATGACAGACAGCCAGTTTCCCCAGTATAGGTAGCCAGGTGTATAGATGTCCCCAGTATATGTAGCCAGGCATATAGCTGTCCCCAGTTTATGTAGTCAGGCTGGTGGTGGTGGGCTGGGGGCCCCAGGACACCTCAGGCCTGGCTGATGTTGGGCTGGAGGCCTCAGGCCTTGCTGGTGGTGGTGGGCTGGGGGCCCCAGGGCAGCTCAGGTCTGGCTGGTGATGGGCTGGGCGGAAGGCTTCAGGCTCAGACCTGGCTGGTGGTGGGCTGGGGGCCCCCAGGCAGCTCAGGCCTGGTTGGTGGTGGTGAACTGGGGGCCCCAGGGCAGCTCAGGCTTGGCTGGTGGTGGGCTGAAGGCCTCAGGCCTGGCTGCCTGGTGGTGTTGGGCTGGGGGCCCCCCAGGGCAGCTCAGGCTTGGTTGGTGGTGGTGAGCTGGGGGCCCCAGAGCAGCTCAGGCCTGGCTGGTGGTGGTGGGCTGGGGGCCCCAGAGCAGCTCAGGCCTGGCTGGTGGTGGTGGGCTGGGGGCCCCAGAGCAGCTCAGGCCTGGCTGGTGGTGGTGGGCTGGGGGCCCCAGGGCAGCTCAGGCCTGGCTGGTGGTGGGTGAAGGCCTCTGGCCTGGCTGCCTTGTGGTGTTGGGCTGGGGTGCACCCCAGGGCAGCTCAGGTCTGGTTGGTGGTGGTGGGCTGGGCACAGGGCAGCTCAGGCCTGGCGGCTGGTGCAAAAAAAATTCAAGTTAGCAGTTGGCTGGCTGCCCATCCACCTTGAGTCTTTCTTCCTCCTGATGCTGCTGGCTGGCTCTGTCCAGCTGGCTCGCCTCTGTCCAGTCTGACTCCCAAGTCCTCGGGCGTTTGTGCGTGCTGTGCAGTCCATGTGAGTGCTGGCTGGCAGCCAGTCACTCACTACAGTGACGCAGTCTGGTGGTGTGTCTGTCTGGCTGCCAGTGCCAGCAGAGTCCCCACTGTGGTGCTGGCTCTGGCTGGGCAGTGCTGAGTGCTGGCCTGCTTCCTGCTGAGTGACAATGCCGTTGGTGGCAACTTTAGCCTCGATTCTTCTGAAACTGGGCGGGCGGGCCAGGCGAGGCAACGCAGGCAAGGCGAGCGCGCTGCACACTATGCGTGTGACGTGTCACGTGACAGACTTCATCACGTGACACAAATTTTTACGCCACGAACGTACCCTTGCAGGCCGCTCTGTGCCTGCATGGCTGCCAGCATATTACCTGGGCCGGGGCGGTGTTTATGTGAGTGACTGACTGATGACACTGACAGTCAGCGAACCAGGCCCTCCTCCAGAGTCCAGACAGTCAGCCCGCTGCAGGGGCTTTAGGTGGGGCTGATAAGTTGCCAGCTGGGGCTGAAGCCTGGGTAAGCCCCAGTGTAGCGCCGCCACTGGCCCTGGTTACGAATTCACTCACCTCAGATAGACTGGGGGTCAGGTCAGCTAACGAGCTGGTCGTCCCATTGTGATCATCATTGTTTAGCGAAAGTAACCATGGGTAATACCAACATTCAGGTTGAAGGTGTACCGAGACAATACGAAGAATTTGCAGATGTCTTTTGCCCAGAGTCTGCAGACAAACCTCCCCCTTATCGTGCCTATCTGGGCCGGAGAAACTGGCTATGCAGGAATACATCAGGGAAAACTTGGCGAAAGGGTTCATACGTCCCTCTCGGTCACCAGCAGGGGCAGGGGTTTTTTTTGTCAAGAAAAAGGACGGAGGTCTCCGCCCTTGTATTGATTACGATTTGTTCACACAGGTGACCAACGCCAAGATTTTTTCCAAGCTAGATCTCAGGGGTGCATACAATCTGGATTGCATCAGAGATGGTGACGAATGGAAGACGGCCTTTAACACAACTGATGGGCATTACGAATACTTGGTGATGCCCTTCGGGTTGTGTAATGCGCCGGCTGTCTTCCAGGAGTTAATTAATGAGGTGTTCAGGGAAGTGTTGGGGAAGTTTGTTCTGGTATACTTGGACGATATACTGATCTTTTCGTCCAATCTTGCTGAACATCGCAGGCATGTCAGATGGGTATTAGAGAGGTTACGACAGAATCAGATGTATGCCAAACTAGAGAAATGCCTCTTTGAGGTAGAGTCAATAGCCTTCCTGGGTTACATCATCTCCACTTCTGGTCTTTCGATGGACCCAGGGAAGGTTTCCGCTGTCCTGCAGTGGCCTCAGCCCGTGGGGCTGAAGGCACTCCAGAGGTTCCTAGGGTTTGCCAATTACTACAGAAGGTTTATTAAGGGCTACTCTACCATCATCTCTCCTCTCACCAGCCTCACCAAAAAAGGGGCTGATAGTCATCATTGGTCACCTGAGGCTCATACGGCCTTCTCGACTTTAAAGAAACTGTTTTGTTCTGCCCCAATACTTAGACATGTTGATGTCACCTTTCCTTTCATCGTGGAGGTTGATGCCTCGGAGGTGGGGGTAGGAGCAGCGTTGTCACAGAGGTCAGGATTGCAGGGCAAGCTGCACCCATGTGCTTACTTTTCTCGCAGATTTTCACCTGCCGAGAAAAATTATGACATCGGCAACCGGGAGCTCCTGGCCATCAAGTTAGCTTTTGAGGAATGGAGACACTGGCTGGAGGGTGCAGAACATGTTATCACGGTTTACAGAGACCACAAGAATTTGGAGTATATCGAGGGGGCTAAGAGACTCAGCCCTCGCCAGGCCCGGTGGTCCCTGTTTTTTGCAAGATTTAGATTTATAATCACATATACTCCCGGAAGCAAGAATGTCAAGGCAAGCAACAAAATTGATACGTGGGATGGAAGGTCTCGCTTACCAAGAAAGGTTAGATAAACTGGGTTTATTTAGTCTAGAGAAAAGACGCCTTAGAGGAGATCTAATTAACATGTATAAATACATCAGAGGGCAATATAATAGCGTGGCGGATGAGCTTTTTGTCCCTAGGCCTTCTCAAAGGACTAGAGGACATGATCTGCGCATGGAGGAAAAACGTTTTAGCCATTTATTTAGGAAAGGGTTCTTTACAGTAAGAGTGATTAAGATGTGGAATGCATTGCCACAGGAAGTCGTTATGGCAAACTCTATACCTGCATTTAAAGGAGGCTTAGATGCTTTCCTTGAGTTGAATGACATCCATGGCTACAATTACTAGGTAAGGCAGAATGATGTTGATCCAGGGATTTTATCTGATTGCCATCTGGAGTCGGGAAGGAATTTTTCCCTTTTGGGGCTAATTGGACCATGCCTTGTAAGGGTTTTTTCGCCTTCCTCTGGATCAACAGGAATATGTGAGGGAGCAGGCTGGAGTTGTACTTTGTACTGGTTGAACTCGATGGACGTATGTCTTTTTTCAACCAAAATAACTATGTAACTATGTAACTATGTAAGACCAATGCGCTCTCTAGGTGTTTTGAACCCGAGTCAGTGCAGTCCGCTGTTCCTGAGACTATCCTGCCTCCAAAGGTAGTCCTAGCAGCCACTGAGACTTGGAGACATTGGTCAACCACTTTGAGTCCTTACCAACAGGATGTTCCAGAGGGAACACCATAGGGGGCCATGTTTGTGCCACTGCCCTTTCGCTTACAAATTCTTCAGTTTTTTCATTCTCACAAGAATGCCGGTCATCCTGGAGCCACCAGAACTCAGGATCTACTGGCTAGATGTGCCTGGTGGCCTAGTTTAGCTTCTGATTGTAAGGAATTTGTAAGAGAGTGCTCGATCTGTGCGAGGAGTAAGCCCTCTCGCCAGGCGCCCGTGGGCACGTTACAGTCCTTACCAGTCCCCAATGAACCCTGGACTCATATTTCCATGGATTTTGTGGGTGAACTCCCTCGGTCTGAAGGCAAGTCGGTCATTTGGGTGGTAGTTGATCTTTTCAGTAAGATGGCACACTTTGTCCCTCTGAAAGGACTCCCCTCGGCCCAGGAATTGGCTGATCTCTTCATCCAGCACATCTTCCGGCTGCCTGGCATTCCGGAAAATGTAGTGTCAGATCAGGGAGTCCAATTTGTTTCAAAATTTTGGAGGACCTTTTGCCATCAATTAGACATGGAACTCGCATTTTCATCAGGCTACCACCCTTAGACCAACGGCCAGACCAAGAGAGTTAACCAATCTCTGGAACAATTTCTCAGGTGCTATGTTGCTGATGCACAGACTGATTGGGTGAAGTATTTGCCATTCGCAGAGTTTGCGCACAATAATCTGAAGAGCTCTTCTTCTGGGTATTCCCCTTTCCAAGTGGTGTCTGGTAGATCACCTAAATTTGCTCCCCTGCCAGTCGCATCTACTCCTTTTCCAGCTCTGGAGGACTGGCAGAGGGCCCTGAAAGAGATTTGGGTAATGGTTAAGAGGAACCTAGGGAAAGCCTTCCAAACCCAAAAGAAGCAGGCAGATAAACATAGGTCTGTAGAGTGGAGATTCTCCCCCGGAGATCTGGTGTGAGTATCTACTCGTCATCTGGCCTTGAAACAATTGTCACCCAAGTTAGGTCCTAAGTTTATAGGACCATTTCCAGTGGCCAAGAAAATTAATAGTGTCACATATGCTGTTGATCTCCCAGCCAGTATGAAAGGTGTGAGATCATTCCATGTGTCCCTGTTGAAACCAGCTGTACAGGTAGACTCCTCTCCCCCCCCCCCCCCCTGTGTTGGTGGATGACCAACCAGAGTATGAGATTGAAAAGATTCTGGATTCTCGCCTGGTGCAGAATTCCGTGCAGTATCTGGTCCACTGGAAGGGATATGGCATAGAGGAGAGATCTTGGGTGCCAGATTGCCGCATGCATGCAGAGGATATGAAGAAAGAGTTCCATGATTTACATCCTGGAAAGCCTGGTGGAAGGTGTCCGGAGTCCACTCCTCGGGGGGGGGGGCGGGGGTACTGTGATAAACAGCGGAAAAGCCGCCGCATGTTCTGGCAGCAAGGCGGCTGATTCCGCGTCTGATGCGGCGGTTTGTCCGCGTCAGCATGCGTCTGGTTTGTCTGGAGCTGGTGGTGAATATGGGCAGAGTGGCGTGGGGGCCGCCGCATGTTCGGACGGCAAAGCGGCGGAGTCCACGTCCAGTGCGGCGGGTTCACCGCAACAACATGCGTCTGGGTTAGCTAGACCTAGTAGTGCACACAGATGGAGAGCTACGCGCGCGTGCGCCGCTAGACAGGCTCTTTATACCAATAGGAGGAAGATCAGCTGATCGGGACGGTCAGCTGATTCCTGCTCGGCTATTGATTGGTTGATGGGAGCTGGGCGGCGCTGTGGGGTGCTTTACTATATATATCTCTTGCTGTTCAGTTGCTGGCTGTCTGGCGTTGCGAATGCTTATGTGTTAGCACTCAGACCTTAGTCAGAGCTTCCAGTGTGGTGGAACCAGGAGGACCTGGGAATCCACACTTAGCCAGTTACTGTATATCATCTGTGTTATTCTCTAGCATAGTTCCAGGGTGTTGAGATCACGGCCCTCACACCCCAGACTAGGAATACTGTATATCATCTGTGTTATTCTCTAGCATAGTTCCAGGGTGTTGAGATCACGGCCCTCACACCCCAGACTAGGAATACTGTATATCATCTGTGTTATTCTCTAGCATAGTTCCAGGGTGTTGAGATCACGGCCTTTACACCCCAGACTAGGAATACTGTATACCATCTGTGTTATTCTCTAGCATAGTTCCAGGGTGTTGAGATCACGGACCTCACACCTCAGACTAGGCCTTGTTCTGCTATCTGTTATGACCTGTAGCTTTTCTGACTATTCTTCTGATCTCTGATTTTGTATTTTGCATATCTGATACTCTGTTGCCGACCCGGCCTGTCTGACCTTCTGGCTGTCACCCTCTGCAGGGTGTCCAGCCTTTCCGCAGGGGTCCCCTGCTCTTCAGAGGGGATACTGCTCCTTATCAGTCAGGGACTCCCTCTCCAGGTGTCCTTGACTACAGTAGAGTCTTCTCTACTTATTGGACCACCTGCTACCCCGGTGGTCCAAAGGTTACTGTTGCACCAAAACACTTACACACTCAGGTGTCTAGAGGTTAGACATATTTGATTATTGGCGATTCTGCAGATCCCCAATAATCAGGTATATCTGTATTCTTGGGGATACTGCAGATCGCCAAGAATCAGATTCTCTCTCTGGTTGCTGACACCTATCGTTACAGAACGCCAGACCAAAACAATATAGACGCACTTAGCACTCGTCTGGACACACTCACCACCTCGGTGGAGAATCTCATCAGAGTGATGGACGGTCAGCAGGCCCAGATCTCTGCCTTATTTGGGTCACTACAAGTCCTTCAGACGACTGTAAATTCAGTGCGATCCCCTCCAGTCACAGACTTGAGAATGTCTGTACCTGAAAAGTTTTCTGGCCATAGATCTGACTTTCAGAATTTTAAGAATCGTGTAATGTCATATTTTGAATTGAGGCCTAGTTTGTCAGGGACAGAGGCACAGAGAACAGGGCTGGGCCGAGGCAGAGGCTGGAGAGGCTGCAGCCTCAGGGCGCAGTGTAGGAGCACACCTCATTCAGCTGTCATTCCTAATTGTGTATGCAGCAGAAAGAAATAAGAAAAGGGGATACATGGCAGTGACTGCAAGCCAGATAACTAGATATTAAGGTGTTGGGGAGGTTGTGGCCCTGTGGCCCTCTTAGTCTAACAGCAATCAGTGAGTGATGGCTGGGGTGGGAGGGGCGCACTTTGGTGTCTCAGCCTTGGGTGCAGGAGTACCTTGTTCCGGCTCTGACAGAGAATTACTTTTATTAAGACTTTACTCTCAGGGGATGCTCAAACCTGGTGACACCAGATTTGCTGACACCCATCGTTACATATACATTTCTGACATTCAAAAACAAAACAAAAACAAATCAGTGACCAATATAGCCACCTTTCTTTGCAAGGACACTCAAAAGCCAGCCATCCATGGATTCTGTCAGTGTTTTGATCTGTTCACCATCAACATTGCGTGCAGCAGCAACCACAGCCTCCCAGACACTGTTCAGAGAGGTGTACTGTTTTCCCTCCTTGTAAATCTCACATTTTATAATGGACCACAGGTTCTCAATGGGGTTCAGATCATGTGAACAAGGAGGCCATGTCATTAGTTTTTCTTCTTTTATACCCTTTCTTGCCAGCCACGCTGTGGAGTACTTGGACGCGTGTGATGGAGCATTGTCCTGTACGAAAATCATGTTTTTCTTGAAGGATGCAGACTTCTTCCTGTACCACTGCTTGAAGAAGGTGTCTTCCAAAAACTGGGAGTTGAGTAGGACTGGGAGTTGAGCTTGACTCCATCCTCAACCCGAAAAGGCCCCACAAGCTCATCCTTGATGATACCAGCCCAAACCAGTACTCCACCTCCACCTTGCTGGCATCTGAGTCGAACTGGAGCTCTCTGCCCTTTACCAATCCAGCCACAGGCCCATCCATCTGGCCCATCAAGACTCACTCTCATTTCATCAGTCCATAAAACCTTATAAAAATCAGTCTTGAAATATTTCTTGGCCCAGTCTTAATGTTTCAGCTTATGTGTCTTGTTCAGTGGTGGTCGTCTTTCAGCCTTTCTTACCTTGGCCATGTCTCTGAGTATTGCACACCTTGTGCTTTTGGGCACTCCAGTGATGTTGCAGCTCTGAAATATGGCCAAACTGTTGGCGAGTGGCATCTTGGCAGCTGCACGCTTGACTTTTCTCAGTTCATGGGCAGTTATTTTGCGCCTTGGTTTTTCCACACGCTTCTTGTGACCCTGTTGACTATTTTCAATGAAACGCTTGATTGTTCGATGATCACGCTTCTGAAGCTTTGCAATTGTAAGAGTGCTGCATCCCTCTGCAAGATATCTCACTATTTTTGACTTTTCTGAGCCTGTCAAGTCCTTCTTTTGACCCATTTTGCCAAAGGAAAGGAAGTTGCCTAATAATTATGCACACCTGATATAGGGTGTTGATGTCATTAGACCACACCCCTTCTCATTACAGAGATGCACATCACCTAATATGCTTAATTGGTAGTAGGCTTTCGAGCCTATACAGCTTGGAGTAAGACAACATGCATAAAGAGGATGATGTGGTCAAAATACTCATTTGCGTAATAATTCTGCACTCCCTGTATGCATATACCGTATATACTCGCAAGTAAGCCGACCCGCATATAAGCCGACCCCCCAACTTTTACCTGAAAAACCAGGGAAAAAATGATTGACCCTCATATAAGCCGGGGGTAGGAAATGCTGGCCGTGTGACCCCCCCCCCCCCCCCAGTGTGTCCCAGTATAGTTACTATAGTGCCCAGTATGGGTAGGTAGTGCCCAGTATAGCTAGTGAAGTGCCCAGTATAGCTAGTATAGTGCCCAGTATAGCTAGTATAGTGCCCAGTATAGCTAGTATAGTGCCCTAGTATAGAGCACAGTATAGGTAGTATAGTGCTCGGTATAGCTAGTATAGTGCCCCAGTATAGCTAGTATAGTGCTCAGTATAGGTAGGTAGTGCTCAGTATAGCTAATATAGTGCCCAGTATAGCTGGTATAGTGCCCTAGTATAGTGCTCAGTATAGGTAGGTAGTGCTCAGTATAGCTAGTATAGTGCACAGTATAGGTAGTATAGTGCTCGGTATAGCTAGTATAGTGCCCCAGTATAGCTAGTATAGTGCCCCAGTATAGCTAGTATAGTGTCCCAGTATAGCTAGTATAGTGCCCCAGTATAGCTAGTATAGTGCTCGGTATAGCTAGTATAGTGCTCGGTATAGCTAGTATAGTGCTCGGTATAGCTAGTATAGTGCACAGTATAGCTAGTATAGTGCCCAGTATAGCTAGTATAGTGCCCAGTACAGCTAGTATAGTGCTCGGTATAGCTAGTATAGTGCCCAGTATCAGGGCCGGATTTCTGGCAAGGCCAATAGGCCATGGCCTAGGGCACCAGAAATTTAGGGGCGGCTCAGTGAGGGGCAGTAAAGCTGTTTTATGCAGTCATCCCTATCTACAAAGACAGCTTTATCCTTTGAACTGTCTGTCCTGTACTCTGTCCCTGCAAGACCTGTAAGCTCTATCCTGTGGGTACACATCAGCCTAAAGGTCCGTACACACGCCGGACTTTAGGCAACGACGGGTCCGTCGTTGCCTCCCGCTGGGTGGGCGTACACACGCCAGACTGTCGCTGGCACGCCCACCCAGCGGGAGGCAACGACGAACCCGTCGTTGCCTAAAGTCCGGCGTGTGTACGGACCTTAACTCTCATGGTGACACAATGGGTCCATCATTAATGAGATGGCAAACATAATATAAAAGTTCTTAAGGAAAACATAACTAATAATCTATACACGTATTACTAAAATAGTTATTGTCTGTGACATCCAATGATGGAAAGTAAGTAGAATTCTCATTGGGGCGCACAGAGATAACAACCATACAGACGGTATAGTTGGCCTTGGGCGGTAAAAAGTACAAATCCGGCCCTGCCCAGTATAGCTAGTATAGTGCCCCAGTATAGCTAGTATAGTGCTCGGTATAGCTAGTATAGTGCCCAGTATAGCTAGTATAGTGCCCCAGTATAGCTAGTATAGTGCTCGGTATAGCTAGTATAGTGCCCAGTATAGCTAGTATAGTGCCCAGTATAGCTAGTATAGTGCCCCAGTATAGCTAGTATAGTGCCCCAGTATAGCTAGTATAGTGCCCCAGTATAGCTAGTATAGTGCTCAGTATAGCTAGTATAGTGCCCGGTATAGCTAGTATAGTGCCCAGTATAGCTAGTATAGTGCCCAGTATAGCTAGTATAGTGCTCAGTATAGCTAGTATAGTGCCCCAGTAAAGCTCGGTATCGCTAGTATAGTGCCCAGTATAGCTAGTATAGTGCCCCAGTATAGCTAGTATAGTGCCCCAGTATTGCTAGTATAGTGCTCGGTATAGCTAGTATAGTGCTCGGTATAGCTAGTATAGTGCCCGGTATAGCTAGGATAGTGCCCAGTATAGCTAGTATAGTGCCCAGTATAGCTAGTATAGTGCCCAGTATAGCTAGTATAGTGCCCTAGTATAGCTAGTATAGTGCCCCAGTATAGCTAGTATAGTGCTCGGTATAGCTAGTATAGTGCTCGGTATAGCTAGTATAGTGCCCGGTATAGCTAGTATAGTGCCCAGTATAGCTATTATAGTGCTCAGTATAGCTAGTATAGTGCCCCAGTATAGCTAGTATAGTGCTCGGTATAGCTAGTATAGTGTCCAGTATAGCTAGTATAGTGCTCAGTGTAGCTAGTATAGTGCCCCAGTATAGCTAGTATAGTGCTCAGTATAGCTAGTATAGTGCTCAGTATAGCTAGTATAGTGCCCAGTATAGCTAGTATAGTGCTCAGTATAGCTAGTATAGTGCCCCAGTATAGCTAGTATAGTGCTCGGTATAGCTAGTATAGTGCTCGGTATAGCTAGTATAGTGCCCAGTATAGCTAGTATAGTGCCCAATATAGCTAGTATAGTGCCCAGTTTAGCTAGTATAGTGCCCAGTATAGCTAGTATAGTGTCCAGTATAGCTAGTATAGTGCTCAGTATAGCTAGTATAGTGCCCAGTATAGCTAGTATAGTGCTCGGTATAGCTAGTATAGTGCTCGGTATAGCTAGTATAGTGCCCGGTATAGCTAGTATAGTGCCCAATATAGCTAGTATAGTGCCCAGTTTAGCTAGTATAGTGCCCAGTATAGCTAGTATAGTGCCCAGTATAGCTAGTATAGTGCCCAGTATAGGTAGTATAGTGCCCAGTATAGGTAGTATAGTGCCCAGTATAGCTAGTATAGTGCTCAGTATAGCTAGTATAGTGCCCCAGTATAGCTAGTATAGTGCTCGGTATAGCTAGTATAGTGCCCAGTATAGCTAGTATAGTGCTTAGAATAGCTAGTATAGTACCCAAGTATAGCTAGTATAGTGCTCGGTATAGCTAGTATAGTGCTCGGTATAGCTAGTATAGTGCCCAAGTATAGCTAGTATAGTGCTCGGTAAAGCTAGTATAGTGCTCGGTATAGCTAGTATAGTGCCCGGTATAGCTAGTATAGTGCCCGGTATAGCTAGTATAGTGCTCGGTATAGCTAGTATAGTGCTCGGTATAGCTAGTATAGTGCTCGGTATAGCTAGTATAGTGCCCAGTATAGCAAGTATAGTGCTCAGTATAGCTAGTATAGTGTCCAGTATAGCTAGTATAGTGCTCAGTATAGCTAGTATAGTGCTCAGTATAGCTAGTATAGTGCCCAGTATAGCTACTATAGTGCTCAGTATAGCTAGTATAGTGCCCCAGTATAGCTAGTATAGTGCCCCAGTATAGCTAGTATAGTGCTCGGTATAGCTAGTATAGTGCTCAGTATAGCTAGTATAGTGCTCAGTATAGCTAGTATAGTGCCCAAGTATAGCTAGTATAGTGCCCAGTATAGCTAGTATAGTGCTCAGTATAGCTAGTATAGTGCCCCAGTATAGCTAGTATAGTGCTCGGTATAGCTAGTATAGTGCTCGGTATAGCTAGTATAGTGCCCAGTATAGCTAGTATAGTGCCCAAGTATAGCTAGTATAGTGCCCAGTATAGGTAGACAGTGCCCCCCCCCCCCCGCCTCACCCAAACCCACCAAAGATCTGGGGGTTTCCAGGCCATGGACCCAAAATTTAAACGTTTTGGTCCCCGAGCCACCTAGTTATCACTTTTGCCTTATGACACGGTGCTCCATCGTGCTGGAAAGTGCATTGTTCTTTACCAAACTGTTGTTGGATTGTTGTCAGAAGTTGCTGTTGGAGGGTGTTTTTGCACCATTCTTTATTCATGGCTGTTTTTTGGCAAAATTGTGAGTGAGCCCACTCCCTTGGATGAGAAGCAACCCCACACATGAATGGTCTCAGGATGCTTTACTGTTGGCATGACACAGGACTGATGGTAGCGTTCACCTTTTCTTCTCCAGACAAGCCTTTTTCCAGATGCCCCAAACAATGGGAAAGGGGCTTCATTGGAAAATATGACTTTGCACCAGTCATCAGCAGTCTAGCCACCATACTTTCTGCAGAAGATCAATCTGTCCCTGATGATTTTTTGGGAGAGAAGTGGCTTCTTTGCTGCCCTTCTTGACACCAGGCCATCTTCCAAAAGTCTTCTCCTCACTGTGCATGCAGATGCGCTCACACCTGGCTGCTGCCATTCCTGCGCAACCTCTGCACTGGTTGCACTTCGATCCCATAGCTGAAACGATCCTGACGCTTGCTGGACTTTCTTGGACATCCTGAAGCCTTCTTAACAAGAATTGAACCTCTTTCCTGGAAGTTCTTGATGATCCTATAAATTGTTGATTTAGGTGCAATCTTAGTAGCCACAATATCCTTGCCTGTAAAGCCATTTTTATGCAATGCAATGATGGCTGCATGCGTTTCTTTGCTGGTCATCATGGTTAACAATGGAAGATCAATGATTTCAAGCATCATCCTCCTTTTAACATGTCAAGTCTGCCATTTTAACCCAAGCAGCCTGACATAATGATCTCCAGCCTTGTGCTCATCAACATTCTGAGTTAACAAGACGATTACTGAAATGATCTCAGCAGGTCCTTTAATGACAGCAATAAAATGCAGTGGAAAGGTTTTTTTGGGATTCAGTTAATGGCAAAGAAGGACTATGCAATTCATCTGAACACTCTTCATAACACTCTGGAGTACATGCAAATTGCTATTATAAAAACTTAAGCGCCAACTTTTCTAATTTCCAATATTTTTGACAGTCTCAAAACTTTTGGCCAGGACTGTACATTTGTCTTAGCAATAAGGCCCCTTTCTCACGGGCTGTAGTTGAGCAGTGCGTTTACTGCTACTCAAACACTTATGGAAGCAGCTCAAGTGTTTATGTGAGTTTGTAAGCTTTATGGTGCGTTACTGATAGGTGTTCAGTGGGCATTTAATATGAGTTCTTGTTTGGATGTAAAACGCTGCATTAACGCATGTAATGCGTTTAGTAAACATTTGTTGTGCAGTAGAAAGTGTTTTTTTTTAAGATGAATACTTTCAATTTTGAAAAATTGTCTTTTTGAGAACAGGAAATGGCCTAGTTGACCTGGAATTAATGTTTAGGCACTAACCTGGAAGTGTATACCTTAAATTGGAAGTGATACTGGTTGTCATAACAGGAAATGTTTATATGATCTAGGAAATAAAATAGCAAAAATGGTGTTGAACTTGGAACTTCACCTACAAAAAAAAGGTGTAAGCTAACAGAACAGTGAAGATTACTTCCTGTTACACCTCAAGGCATTATGGGCTACTTCCAGTCCTCCCAAATGCTTGGCAAATGATTGCGTAGCATTGGCAAGTGTTCAGACGCGATTGCATCACCACCAGGCAAGCGTTTGTAGGCAGTAGGCAATCCCAGACACGACATGCGGCGGTTTACAAACGTACAATGACCGCACAGCTCATCGAACGCCTACAAATGCTTACAGTTCAAAAGAAAATAACACCCCCATTCGCTCCTATTATAAGGACTGCAGATAGGCGTTCGCACCGCTTGCAAACACCTGGAATAAACATTCGTGTGAAAGGGGCATAAGAAAGCGAGAAGCTGATTGGCTGAGGGACTTAGACAGGTCTCCAATAGAGTTGAGGTTTAAATTTGACCTTGCATGCATGCATTACTCATTTGACACTGAGCCAAACCAGTGCTGGTTAATGAATTAGGTTTGACTGCCTTAGGACTCTTTTCTGTTGAGCTGTGTGCTCAGCAAGCTGCAACAAGCAGTTACCAGGCAGCAGTGAGCAGTTACCAGGCAGCAACAAGCAGTTACCAGGCAGCAGTGAGCAGTTGTGAGAGTTTGAGAGGCATTTCACTGCCTATCAACAGTCCATGGAAAGGAGGCCCTTGTTTCAATTCAAAGGAAGCTCTTGTGCAAATTTAAATTTCAAGCTCATCACTCATTAAGACTCTTTATTGTCTGACATCCTGCTGACCTTCAGGCCTCTTTTCCATGAGCAGTTAATAGCACCGGCGTAACTACCGGGGATGCGACCCCATCAGCCGCAGGGAGGCCCGGGGCCCCTCTAGGGCCTGCCAGCCGGGTGCGGGGGGAGCACTGCCGCTCGCCCGATTCTGGGATCCCCCCCAGCCAGGTGTTGAACTGGCCGCGGCGTCTTATAGACTCTGGGCCAGTTCATTTCCCACAGCCCGCAGTCTCCTGGGAGGTAGTGTTGGGCGAACACCTGGATGTTCGGGTTCGGGCCGAACAGGCCGAACATGGGCCAGATGTTCGGCATGTTCGGCCCGAACCCCGAACTCAATGCAAGTCAATGGGGACCCGAACATGCCGCAATACGGCCCCCCTATGGGGTCGCAGGCATAAGGGGTGAGCATGCCCCGATCACGGGGGGGGGGTCGGAAATTCCCCCCACCCCCTCCACTAGCGCTCCCCCCTCTGCCCGCTTCCCCATAAAAAAGTTTGCGTAAAGTTAAATAGTACCGGTGGTGGCTGCTGCAGTGGCTGGCTGGCAGTGGTGTGAGTGAGGAGGAGGAGTCCGAGTAGGACGCGTTGAGGCCGGGCAGCGGGCGGTTCAGCGGTAGTACCCTTGTGGTACTTCCGCCCTTTCTCTGACCTCACGTCCTCTACGTGATGACGCATTATCACGTAGAGGACGTGAGGTCAGAGAAAGGGCGGAAGTACCACAAGGGTACTACCGCTGAACCGCCCGCTGCCCAGCCTCAACGCGTCCTACTCTGACTCCTCCTCCTCACTCACACCACTGCCAGCCAGCCACTGCAGCAGCCACCACCGGTACTATTTAACTTTACGCAAACTTTTTTATGGGGAAGCGGGCAGAGGGGGGAGCGCTAGCGGAGGGGGTGGGGGGAATTTCCGACCCCCCCCCACGATCGGGGCATGCTCCCCCCTTATGCCTGCGACCCCATAGGGGGGCCGTATTCGGCCGAACAGTGCCCTGTTCGGCCGGGCATTGAGCAGTTCGGGCGAACCCGAACTAAAAGGCCGAACACCATCAGGTGTTCGGCCGAACTCGAACATCACCCGAACAGGGTGATGTTCTGCAGAACCCGAACAGTGGCGAACACTGTTCGCCCAACACTACTGGGAGGCAGAGCAGGGCTACGGGAAGATGGCCGCCAAAGCCCTGCACTGGAGACTATTTGTGTCTCCAGTACAGGGCTTCGGGCGCCATCTTGCCATAGCCCTGCTCTCTGCCTGTCAGCGCGGGAGATGTGCTGCAGGAGGATCGTCGGGGGATCTGCGCACCAGAGGCCATCCGGGAACGGAGACTTCTGCCAAGTAAGTGAATTGTTTTGAATTAAGTTTCTCAGAATTAGTTGGTTTTTGTTTGTCCACTCGCCTCTTGAGGAATGACCACAAGTTCTCAATGGGATTAAGATCTGGGGGGTTTCCAGACCATGGACCCAAAATGTCAACGTTTTAGTCCCCGAGCCACCTAGTTATCACTTTTGCCTTACGACATATTGCTCCATCGTGCTGGAAAGTGCATTGTTCTTCACCAAACTGTTGTTGGATTGTTGGAAGAAGTTGCTGTTGGAGGGTATTTTGATACCATTCTTTTCTGGTGACTGCTGCCCACTGTACGATTTTCTGGTGACTGCTGCCCACTGTATGATTTTCTGGTGAACGCTGCCCACATTGCGATTTTCTAAAATTCATTAAAGAGACAGCAGTTGCATTAGAAAACCTGCATTCATTTATTTATGACCACTTCACAAATATGCCTTGCATCAAAAAGTGTTTTTTGAGTAAAGAAGTATGTTTTTTTATCTTATCAATGCATCTGTAATTAAAACACATTTTTAAACTTAACCTACAATCATACATGTAAATCCTAAAAACCCAGTGAATGAGCTTAGAGATCTGCTAGCCCAACATATTATTATTATTATTATTATTTAGTATTTATATAGCGCCGACATATTACGCAGCGCTGTACAGTGTATATATATATATATCTTGTCACTAACTGTCCCTCAAGGAGCTCACATTCTAATCCCTACCATTGCCATATGTCTATATCATGTAGTGTAAGTACTGTAGTCTAGGGCCAATTTTTTAGGGGGAGCCAATTAACTTATCCGTATGTTTTTGGAATGTGGGAGGAAACCGGAGTGCCCGGAGGAAACCCACGCAGACACGGAGAGAACATACAAACTCTTTGCAGATAGTGCCCTGGCTGGGATTCGAACCAGGGACCCAGCGCTGCAAGGCGAGAGAGCTAACCACTACGCCACCATGCTGCCCATAAAAAAACACACACCCACACACACCTCACCACACCACACACACACACCACACCACACACCACACCACACCACACACACACACCACACACACACCTCACCACACCACACCACACACACACACACCTCACCACACCACACCACACACACACCACACCACACACACACCACACCACACACACACCTCAGCACCCCACACCACACACACACACCACACCACACCACACCACACACACACACACACACACCACACCACACCACACCACACCACACCACACACACACACACACACACACACACACCACACCACACCACACCACATCACACACACACACACCTCACCACACCACACCACACCACACACACACACACACCACACCACACACACACCTCAGCACCCCACACCACACCACACACAACACACACACACCGCACCACACCACACCACACACACACACCACACCACACCACACCACACACACACACACACACACCACACCACATCACACACACACACACCACACACACTTACACACATACACACATACACACACTCACCCCCCCCCCCCTTGGGGGGAAAAGTTCCACAAGATGCCCCTGTACCATGGACACACCAGGTTCATTTTTTTCCCTGGTTTTTCTCCTCTAACTCCAGGTGCGTCTTATGGTCCGGAGCATCTTATAGTCCGAAAAATACGGTACTTTAAAACTCTTGCATCTTTAGAACCCTAGCTGAGGGCTAGAACGCACCTTTCACGATACTAGCTGAGTTTGAGAAAATGGCAGAGCACAGAAGACTTTTATTTATCCAAAATAAAAGCATGAACTTTCTTTTTCCGAAAGGACCAATGCTGACTCAGTATTAGATTTTATGATTTATTAAACTGAAATAATCATACACTATAATACAATATTAGTCTCAGCTGCCTCTGTATTGGGGCTGAGCTGGTGGATGTTCTTCAGCTTTGGGGTCCGTCCAGATGGAGGATCTAGGCCGGCTCCTCCTAACATCGCCAAATGTCAGGCGGCACTGGTCCTAAATATCTGCAATAGAAAGAAAAACAAATTAATATGTGCTGTATATATTTTTACAGATTAGATGGTTTGTCTTATTTAAGGAATGAGTGCTGGAAAATATCTCCGGTAAAGGGTCATCACCTAGATGGAACATGATGACCGGCTCTTTCTAACATGGTGCAGCTCATATCAGACGGCTCTGGTCACTTGTATCAGCAAATAAAACAAATGTTACAGGTTAAGGTTTATCTGCAAATGTGAATTACAAGTAATGTGTCATATGAGAGTTGTTGTGCAGCATTATGTTCATTTGTTGTAAACTTCTTTTATACACTTACCCAATCTGGGGCCAGTAAAGGGTAAAGTCCAGTTAAAGTCCATTCCCAGTGGACCACCATGACTGGCTCTTTCCAACAGGCCCGCTGTCAGATGAGTCTGGTCATTGGTAGTCCAGGGTCTGGAGAAGGTCAAGTCCGGTAGAAGCTGTGTCTGACGCGAGGCTCTGGAGAAGTGACATCTACAGCGGGAAGAGAGGATAACAAAGGTCAGAAAACATCACTTGGCAGACAATATAGTAACAACAGTTAATCCACAAACAACTTTATATCTGAACATTGAGCCCCTTTTTTTCCTGTTACCTTACTAGATATTTGTAAGAAGTTAGATGGAGATTAGTTTGGTGCAACACGCTTCACTTGTAATAACTATAGCATATGTAGAAACAGTAAATGATCATTAGAATAGATTTACTATGTTTTGTAACATCAAAATGTAGCGAAGACAAAGAAAATGCTCTTGAAGTTGCTTCCCGTTCAATGCTCCTTTCTTCTATATTAGTCGCTTCTGGTTGGCCTTTTTACATTGGTGGTTAGTATTATTGTACATTTGTGGCAGCACACCCAATATAAACGTGCTG
This sequence comes from Hyperolius riggenbachi, assembly GCF_040937935.1. Classification (NCBI taxonomy): domain Eukaryota; kingdom Metazoa; phylum Chordata; class Amphibia; order Anura; family Hyperoliidae; genus Hyperolius; species Hyperolius riggenbachi. The sequence continues at coordinate 30,157,193 of NC_090657.1, read as the reverse complement.
GTAATGGGCTGGATGATGAGCACAAAAGCACACTGACATTGTAACTGGCTGTGAACTGAAATTACACTTCTTTGCATCCATGACAACAGAACTATCTGCACTCTGGTTGGAGTATTGTTGACATGAGACAGACCAGAAACTATCCTCTTGCTGCTGGAGTAATTAACTGCACAATATAGGAGTTTTTGTTTCTTATTTTTAATACCTGGTTGACTAGCAATAACCATTAACACCATTATCTGTTTTTTCTCTGCTAAAGGCCATATGTATTATTATCTACATCTTTCTATATCATATACCGTATTTCGCGCCGTATAAGACGCTCCGGAATATAAGACGCACCCAGGTTTAGAGGTCACAAACCAGGGAAAAAAAGATATATATACTAAACCTGGTGCGTCCATATTCCAGGAGCATCTTATACATGTTCTCCCCCAAATGGTGTCCGCCTGTTTCCCCATGTCCCCTCCTGTGTCCCTTATGTGCCCTCCTATGTCCATTATGTGCCCTCTTGTGTCCATTATGTGTTCTCCTGTTTACCTTTATGTGTTCTCCTGTGTCTCTTTACATGCCCTCTTGTGTCCATGATGTTTTCACCTGTGTCTATACAACCTCCTGTGTCCCATATGTGTGTACCTGTGTCCCTTTATGTGTCCCATATGTGTGTACCTGTGTCCCTTTATGTGTCCCATGTGTGTACCTGTGTCCCTTTCTGTGTCCCATATGTGTGTACCTGTGTCCCTTTGTGTGTCCTCGTGTGTCCCATATGTGTGGCCATTCCCTGGTGCCAAGTGGGTGGTCGCTCTCTCCCCGTGTCTCTGATGCCCGTGCACAAGTGAATCAGTAATGCTCAGGCAGCCGGATCACATACCACATGGCCGCCGCCGCCGCCGGGAACTGCCTCCTGTGTAATGCTGCTGGCGGCTCTTGTCCCGTGTGCCCGCTCGTTCTACTGCATGTCACTCCCCCATTTGCCAATGTAAATATCGGGCAGCTGGCTTCACTATCGCCGCGAGGATTGCAGACCTTGTCCCCCTGTGCGCGGCTGGCTCTATTGAAAGGCTCGTACTGATTGCGTCATCAGTACGAGCCTTTCAATAGAGCCAGCCGCGCACAGGGGGACAAGGTCTGCAATCCTCGCGGCGATAGGGAAGCCAGCTGTCCGATATTTACATTGGCAAATGGTGGAGCGGAGACGCAATAGAACGAGCGGGCACACGGGACAAGAGCCGCCAGCAGCATTACACAGGAGGCAGTTCCCGGCGGCGGCGGCCATGCGGTATGTGATCCGGCTGCCTGAACATGATTCACTTGTGCACGGGCATCAGAGACATGGGGAGTGGGCACACACAGGCAGGGAATCCCCGACATGGCGGCGGTTCATATCGGCGGGCGTTCGGAGGTCGGGGATTCCCTGCCTTTGCCGTATAAGACGCAGGGACTTTTTCTCCCCATTTTTGGGGGAGAAAAAGTGCGTCTTATACGGCGGAAAATACGGTACATATACAATCATGTTAAACTAATGTTTGCCATTAATCCCTGAAATCAATGACTCCCACTGAAAACATTTGTTTTTTATCAATGAAACCATAATGTCCCTTTATGCTGTCAGTGTCAACATAACTATAATAGATGAGAAATTAGACAAGAAAAAATGGAGTACTTACCTGTGGGTAGGTTGTCTGATGGCTTGGATGCTCATCAGTGATGTGGAGAGGAGACAAGGCATGCTACATGCTGAATGGTGTGTGGAGGCTGGATGATTATTCTTGGGGTGGCCTGACATCTGGGTGCATGGGAGCAGTGTGGTAGCTGGAAGCCCATGCAGGGCACACAAACGGGACGTCAGTGAACACGACCTGGTCCTCTGGTGCAAGTGGAACGATGCCTCTTACAGTATAAAAGGGCAGAATTGCATCGTCCTCATCTTGCTGTGGGCAGTGTTGTTGCACTGCAATTGGTGACGGCAGGATGCCAGTCTCCACCTCTTTCCAGTTAATATCAGAAAAGAATGGATGGCTTCTGATGTCACCATGGACTCCCAGCTGTTGGCTCCTGTTTTGACGCAGAAGCTTTTGTAAAAAGTCAGCGGTTTGATCTTCATGCCCTTGGTAGGAAGGCTTTGTTTCTAGTTGTAGCTCCTCCCTTGCCCATGGCTCATCGGCCCATGTGGGTGACATGCTCGAGTAGTCTCCTTTAATCAGGTGGTATAGCATGACACCCAGTGCATACCAGTCCATTGCTTCGGTCATATATTTTGTTTTCTTCACAGCTAGTCCGAAATCCGTGATTTTGATATGTCCATCTGCAGTTAGCATGATGTTATCCTCTTTCAGATCTCGGTGAATGATTCCTTTGCTGTGTAGGAACTGGATGCCACAAACAAGCTCTGCTGAAATGAATTGGAGAGTCTTGAAATCCAGGTTTGTACCCAGGTAGTCAAAAAGGGTCTGTCCTGTGGCCAGCTCCATGACATAGAAGATGTAGTTGTCAGTGTGAAATGCTCCATAACCATGAATGAGGAAGGGGCTCTGGCTAGTGATTGCCAGATATTGTCCCTCATCTAAGTATTCCTGACATCTTAGGAGCATTCTCTTTTTGAGAACCTTGATGGCAACACGTTCTTGACGTACTGCATCTGTTGCAAGCAGAACCTGACCGAAAGCTCCTTCTCCAAGAACATGATGGAAGGTGAATTGGTCTGCTGTTAAAGGAACAGAGGAGGCCTCAAGGGTTACACTGTCTTGAGCCTCCATGTCGCTGTCCATCCTGATTCTCTTGCTATTCTCTGTTTTAGGGCCACTGTCCATTTCTGATCTTTTCCTTTTTTGAGTTCCAGTAAGTTTTCTGAATCTCTTGCTTGGTCCAGCCTTTTCTTCAGATCTTTTTCTTTTACAGGATTCACTGTCCTTGTCGCATCTCTTTGCCCTTTCATGGTTTTCTTCGATCTTTGATGTCTTATGTGACCGACCATGAGGAGGGCTATGGCGTTGGGTAGTAGATCCACGCACCAGTCTAACAATGCGGTCACGAGCATTTCTCATGAAGGCAGCAACTCTGTGCAGAGTGGTCATTGTAGCATTTTCCCTCTTAGTCTCTCTCTCCTCTTCTACCTCTTTGTCCTCCTCCAGGCGCTTGTATGCGTCCAGCTTCTTTCTTCCACTAGAGCCCATGATGGGAAAGTGGAATAGATAAAATCGCAGAAAATCAAATCAGATATTCGCTAAGCTCAGTAAATAACACCTCGCTAGTCAACTGTTCTGATCAACTCTGAGGCCAGGTGCTCAGGAGTCTCCATATATAGCTGAGCCTTGCATTGTGATGTCATAATAAGCTGTGCTCATGATGTCACCGGTCACATGACTGGTGCAGGTGCAGATGGATGTTTGTTATTTTCTTAGTTAGTTTGTTTTTTTGTATTCAAAAGCATTTCCTGAACGGCAGTTGCTAAGCCTAACTGCCACAATAGTAAGATACCAGCCAGCCTCCCAGCCCACTTGCACACTGTTTTGGCAGTTAGCAAATGCTGATCAGGAAATGCCTTTGCAAACAAAAAAAAGAATCCTCCATGAGCAGTGTTTCTTGTGAATTCTCGCCAAAGTGACTTTTGCATCGAAAACATAGTTTTCGATTTCGAGAATTTTTTTAAAAAATTGCTTTTTTTTCGTTTTTAGAAAAATCTATATTTTTACAGTGAAAATGCAAAAAAAAACAAAACAAAACAAAAAAAACATATTACCACAAAAAGAAATGCGAAAAGTGCGACAACACAGAAAAACAATATTTCTACCATGACCATTTTTGCCGCAAAAATGCAAAACATCGATATTTTAGCGCAGACATTTCGGAAAAAATGCAAAAAAAATATCGAACACGATTTCGATGGAATTTTCACTCAGGATCAAAATAATCATTGTTTTCGCAAAAATAAATGCAAAAATAATGTTGGCATTCACTTATCACTGTCCATGAGGAGATGGATTAGTCCAAAACCTGTCAGTTCTGTCAGATATAAACTACTTGCTGCAGTGGTCCTTTAAAAATAAAGGAAAAAAGGTGAATATAGCATGTCAGGTTTCCTATAGCTAATCATCAGAATTCGAGCGGCAATCGATCCGCGTGCATGCGCGGACGAGCGGGGATGCGCCGGCATCGAGTCGCTGGCTCGATCCGGCGCAATAAACGAGCCATGTATGCACGGCATAAGAGATAACGGTGTAACAGAAGGCACCAAAAACGGCAAAATAATTAAATGCTATGGGCCAATTCACACGTTAGTGATTAGCGCTAGATTTTCACGGTAAAACGCATATTTTTTGCTCTACATTTTTGCAATTTTTGAGTGATCGCTATTAGTGCTTTGTTTAAATTTCAACTGCCATCGCTCAAAAAACAGGAAAAAAGAATCACCGGTGAATGCGGCAGTGAGATCACTACCATATACTTAACATTACACTAGCGCTTTTACAATCACCAGCTATCGTGGCAGTGAGATCACTGCCATGCATCTAACGTTATACTAGCACTTTCTGTGATCGCTGTTGATTCTGCGATTATCGGTAAAAGGACGGTTTCTTTGCTTTCTGTGAATTAAGCATTATTTAATAACCATTACTTATGTTTAATTAACCCCCCTGGCGGTAATCCCGACCTGTGCTCGGGCTCCACTTTGTGTGCTAGGAGTGGTAAGTGCAAGCTCAGGTCAGGCTGGCAAGAAATAGCCGCATGCTCACTGTTTCTGGGTCCTGCGCGGGATCAGCGCAGCACAGCGGGACCCAGGCCTCTCCCCCCGGCTATCATCACAGTCTTCGGCCGCCAGGATCCCCATTTCCAGGCTTTTCTTCTGGGGACCCGGCAGCCAATCAGAGCGCGGTGGCGGCGATGCAACGTGATGTCACAGGAAGCGGGGGTGGCACCATTTTTTAAAGTGTCCCTGACTGATTGCGCAGGGCAGAAGAAAAACATAGAAAGATGTGCACTGTATGTATCTGTATGTATCTCTGTGTGTATATATATATATATATATATATATATATATATATGCATTGACCGGGTATGCATTTGGCGGGTGTTGGCTCCGCCCACTTTTCCTAACCCTAGCACACAATTACTCAATTACTTCATGACCACGTTTGTGAGCTTTGCGGTCTTTGCCATCTATAATTTGCATTGAAATAAAATAAATCTGATTGGATGTGGCTCCACCCATTTTCTGAAATTGTACCCCACTCACCCAATGGCTGTACCAGGTACAGGTGATTAACAGTGCAAGAGGCTTGTGTCATTAACAGTGCAAGAATGGCAGCAATTAAATATTCCCCTTAAAAATCAATAGGTGGATTTTGATTGGCTTTTGTAGGCCCCACTCACTTTTCTGAATATTAATCCCAGTCACCCAGTGACCAACTGTGCAAAGTTTGAGAACCCTACCACTCACAGTGTAAGAATTGCTGCAGTTTACATTTTCCCAATGAAATTTGTATTTTTCTCCACCCACTGATGTCCTGACATTGTTTGAGTATGTATTTGGCTGGTGTTGGCTCCACCCACTTTTTCTAACCCTGATACATAATTACTAAGGCAGGGAACACACTTGTCTTTCAGTTTTCTGCGCGCGTTTTTCTGCATACTTTTTTCTGCACCCCAAGTGTGTTCCTATGCAGGAAAATGCGCGCGTTTTTTCACAGCAACTGATGTAATTGATAGAGAAAACTGACAAAATGTGAAGAATCATGATGCAGAATGTCAGTTTTTCTTCTGCGCACGAACAACATATTAAGTGTTAGCTATCCCATTAATTAACATGAGCTCTCAGTTTTTCTGTGCAGAAAACGCGTACAAAAACTGTCAAGTGTATTCCCTGCCTTAATGACCAAGTTTGTGAGCTTTGCGATCTTTGGCATCAATAATTTGCAATGAGATTAAAGAGAAACTCCAACCAAGAATTGAACTTTTTCCCAATCAGTAGCTGATACCCCATTTTACATGAGAAAGACAATGATTTTCACAAACAGACCATCAGGGGGCGCTGTGTGACTGATTTTGTGCTGAAATCCCTCCCACAAGAACCTCTGAAGACCGCGGTACTGCTGGCAAACAGCCACAATGTAACAATGTTCAGAGACAGGAAATAGCTGTTATTAGCTGTCTAACAGCCAGAGCAGCTAGAAACAGCTAAATAACCTGCCCACAGTAACAATGTCTCCATGTAATAAATGTCAGAATGTGAATCTGGGAGAGGAAAGATTTTACAATGAGCAAACACTGACTAAATCATTTATACATAATTATGGTAAAAAATGAAGCACTTTTTTTACTACATTATTTTCACTGGAGTTCCTCTTTAAACAAATCTGATTGTCTGTTTGTGGCTCAACCCCTTTTTCTGAATTTGAGCCCCAATCACCCAATGACCAACTGTGCAAAGTTTGAGAACCCTAGCATTAAGAGTGTAAGAATGGCTGCAGTTTACATTTTTCCAATGAAAATTGTATTTTTCTCCACCCACTGATGTCCTGACATTGTTCGGGTAAGAATTTGGTTGGTGTTGGCTCCGCCCACTTTTTCTAAACCTAAACACACAATTACTCAGTGACAACATTTGTGAGCTGTACAGTCTTTGGCATCAATAATTTGCATTGAAATGAAACAAATCTTATTGGCTGTTTGTGGCTCCACCCCTTTTTTCTGAATTTGAACCCCAGTCACCCAATGAGCAACTGTACCAGGTTTAAGGCTTGTGCCATTAACAGTGCAAGAATGGCAGCAATTACATATTCCCCTTGAAAATCAATAGGTGAATTTTGATTGTTTTTTGTAGGCTCCACCCACTTTTCTGAATATTAATCCCAGATACCCAGTGACCAATTGTGCAAAGTTTGAGAACCCTGCCATTAACAGTGTAAGAATGGCTGCTGTTTACATGTTCTCAGTGAAATTTGTATTTGGCTCCGCCCACTGATGACCCGGTATTGCCGAGTATGTATTTAGCTGGTGCTGGCTGCGCCCACTTTTCCTAACTCCAACACACAATTAATCAATTACTCAATGACCAAGTTTGTGAGCTTTGCGGTCTTTGGCATCAATAACCTGCATTAAAATGAAACAAATCAGATTGGCTGTTTGTGGCTCCACCCCCTTTTATCAATTTAAACTCCAGTCACCCAATGATCAACCGTACCAGGTTTGAGGCTTGTGCCATTAACAGTGCAAGAATGGCAGCAATGAAATAGTCCCCTGAAAAATCAATAAGTATTTGGATGCTGTTGGCTTTGTCCACTTTTTCCAACCCTAACACACAAACACTCAATGACCAAGTTTGTGAGCTTTGGAGTCCTTGGCATTAATAATTTGTATTTTCCCAGTGAAATGAAACAAATCTGATTGGCTATTTGTTGCTCCACCTCCTTCTCTGAATTTGAACTCCAGTGACCCAATGACCAACCGTACCAGGTTTGAGGCTTGTGCCATTAACAGTGCAAGAATGGCAGCAATGAAATATTCCCCTGAAAAATCAATAGGTAATTTTTGATTGGCTTTTGTAGGCTCCACCCACTTTTCTAAATATTAATCCCAGTCACCCAATGACCAACTGTGCAAAGTTTGAGAACCCTGCCATTAACCGTGTAAGAATGGCTGCAGTTTACATTTTCGCAGTAACATTTGTATTTGTCTCCACCCACTTATGACCCCACATTCTTTGCTCATGTATTTAGCTGGTGTTGGCTGTGCCCATTTTCCTAACCCTAACACACAATTAATCAATTACTTAATTACCAAGTTTGTGAGCTTTGCGGTGTTTGGCATCCCCTACTCCTCCAGTCCCTCCAGTCCTTGGGCATTCCCGATCTCGCCCTGTCCTGGCTTTCATCCTACCTCTCCAACCGCTCCTTCACGACCGCCTTCAATGAGTCCTCGTCCACCCCCAACCACCTCTCGGTGGGAGTCCCCCAAGGTTCGGTCCTTGGCCCCCTACTGTTCACCCTATACACATCCTCCATTGGCAAGGTTATCTCCTCCATGGGTTTTAACTATCATCTGTATGCAGATGACACCCAGATCTACCTCCACACCCCTGACATATCCACCACTATCATGGACAAGGTCTCCTCCTGCCTATCAGCCATCTCCTCCTGGATGTCCGCTAGGTTCCTGAAACTAAATCTAGACAAAACGGAATTTATGATCTTCCCACCCCGGCCATCCAGGAACCTCCCAGATGTGCATGTCACTGTTAACCACACTACCATTCGCCCTACCTCTCAAGCCCGCTGTCTGGGTGTCACCCTGGACTCCGCACTCTCCTTCACTTCCCACATCCAAAATCTCCCAAAGTCCTGCAACTTCCACCTTCATAACATCTGTAAGATTCGCCCTTTCCTGACCTCTGCCACCACCAAACTCCTCATCCATGCCCTCATAATTTCCCGCCTTGACTACTGCAATGCCCTGCTGTCTGGTCTCCCTATGACCTGAACAGCCCCATTGCAGTCCATCATGAATGCGGCAGCCAGAATTATCCACTGCTCCCATCGCTCCACCACGGCAGATCCCCTCCTAGAATCCCTCCACTGGCTTCCTATCCAGTCCAGAATCAGATTCAAGATACTGTGTCTGACCTACAAATCTGTCCACAAAACCTGTCCAACCTACATTTCCGATCTTACTCAGAGGTACACACCTAGCCGCTCACTCCGCTCTTCCAATGAACTTCGCCTAACCACCCCCGCATCACCCAGTCCCATGCACGCCTCCAGGACTTCTCAAGAGCTGCTCCAACACTCAGGGCCGGATTTAGGCCAAGGCCACCTAGGCCATGGCCTAGGGCACCACAGCAGCAAGGGCACCAAAGCAGCAGGCTAAACTGGTGCAGAATTTGCAAGCTTGCAAATGCTGCAATGTAGGGAGATCAGGCGAGCGCCTGACCGTGGTACTCTGCTTCTAGCCGCCTCTGCTTTTTTTGTATATAGTTGGGAGTATGGTCTTTTTACACAAAAGGGAAAAAGAGAAAACCTTTGATCCTTTTTGGGTCATCCACTCGACCCTATCAAGACTTCATATATGTAGAGAGGACCATAAAATATAAAAATTATCAAACAGGAACTTTTTGAATGCAAAAATATCAAAAAACTTTATTGACACACATATAGAAAAAGGTAATAAAAACTCTCTGTTGGAGGTTCCTTGTAAATATTTCCAGTACAGAATTTACAGCACAGACATGAGCTTTGTTTGTAAACTTAGTGCAATTTTTGAGGAAAGGCAACGACACGCTCGTTTCGGGCACAGAAGGCCCTTCATCAGGCCAAGTTGCAGAAAGCACTGTCTACAAAAGAACACACAAATATATGTACATTAATAACATTAATATAATGTGTAAATTTCCAGCACCTCACAGAGAGATAGCCCGAAGGTGAAAATGATGACGCCGTGTGGCCACCAGGTCCAAATAGACCGCCACACTTGTCACGAAAAAATGAAAAAAAAGGAGAGGGTGTCAAAAACGAACAAGGAAATACAAACGACAATATAGGAGAGATCTGGCGTTATACAAGAACCTGCGGGTTTGGTAAATATCAATCCGCCGTATACGCCACGGTCTGGAGACATAAAAGAAATATTCAGACAACTGCAGTGACCAGCCCAAAAGGTCTGTAAATATCGACCTCATTGTCACTGCAGTGAGTAGAAAAGAGAAGGAGAAAAACGTAGAGAAAAGAGAATACATCAAAAATCAATGAGTTTCAGCAAACCTGTCAATCCTGTGGACAATGCACAGTTAGGACACCAAGGAAGCAAAGAAGCATCTGAACCGACCAGATGTAGATAACACCTTTAATAAAGCAGTGCAGACATGACAACAATGAGCACAGTGTCAAGATGACCATCTGATCCACACACTCCAAGAGGACTAGATATAGTACCAAATGCCAATCTATACAGTACATAGGGGGTCATAATTCCAAACGATTACACATGTATCATACTGGGCCTATCGGTGTAGCTGAAATTTGGTCAGAGCTATACAAAACAAGGCATACAATGGCTATATCACAGAGGGGCACCTCAAAGGTGTGCCCCGCTGTGTCCCATGTAGTAATGCACATGGTACCCACAGAATCAAAGCCTAAGACCTAGATCCAACCAAAATGATCCTATTGAGCACCAAGGCTCCAAAGTACAGTCAAAACAGCGAAACCTGATATTCGGACCAGATATACAAAGATCTATTGCAAATGTTAAATAACCCGTGAAAAGCGTAGTCAATAATTATAATGTCTATCAAGAAAATTGAAGGCATATACTTACAATCCCAATGGCGAAAAAGAAGCTAATACAGCCTGCTGCTAACATGGGAGTGCAAAGTACAATGGCGTCAGCTCATCTAAATAGCGTCCCCGGCGTCTAGAAAGGCGCTCTGCGCATGTCAGTGGGCGGAGACCTGTAGATGGACAGTCGGCTGCGTCCAGCGCCTACACGTAACCAAGCTGGAACGCAATCCGGAAGTAACCTCGGTCGGAAGCCGGAGATGACGCACCCAGCGTGGCTCCGGTATTAAGATAAGGGGCGGCCACCACACAGCACGCTCACAAGCTTTTGTGTCACGCTGGAGCGCAAATAGAGGCGCCCAGCGTGTCACATACAGCCCAGCCATAAGCACTTAATGAAATATGAACCAGAGCCGGTCATAGTCAAAACAGATGGGCAATAGTCATAGCCTTAGAGTAAATGCGCACATATATCATAGGGGAGAGTATGTTCTAAGATATCAAACAGACCACATTAGTACATAAAGCACCTAACTGCAACTAATTTAACAACATCATGTCCCATCTTGCACCGTGTGCATTGCCGACAGATCACACTATATCATAAAAGCCAGAAGCAAAGCAAAGAAATTAAACATGAGGCCAATACATCGTAAGTTCCATACTTCACCCTGATGTCGCAAAACGTGCAGTGATCCCGCAGGGTCAACAGAGAGCGCAGAAGAATGCCAATGCAGAAAATAGGTGGGATCTAAAAGAGAAAGAAAACGATGATAAAAACAGATCCACAATTTATATCACAATCGATTTAAATAAACTAGTAGAGAAAACATCATTGAGGCCTGTATTCCGCATTCATGCCCCATGGGATCAAGGTTTGAAGTGTCTTGATCCAGCGGGCCTCCTTATGCAGCAAACTAGCCTCTCTATCACCACCCCTTCTCAGAGGTGCGACAGCTTCTAACACGAAAAAGCGGAGCTGATTTGCTGAATGTCCCATTGTAACAAAATGACTCGCAACAGGGGAGTCAATCTCTGACAATGTTTGCTGTCTGCGATATGCCACATTAATTCTCGATCTATGCTCTATGATTCTCTCTTTGACAGCTCTCGTAGTTTCGCCTACATAAAGTTTGCCACAAGGGCACTTTATGGCATAGACCACAAATGGAGTCTCACATGTGGCATAGTGCAGAAATTTAATTTGATGACCTCGCATCGGATGATTAAAACTCCTTCCTCTAAATACTAATTGACAACAGGAACAGTTTAAACAGGGAAAGGTCCCCTTTCTAGTTGGGGCTAGAGTGGTTTGTAAATTGGTCCTGCCGGAGCCCAAATCCGCCCTCACTAGATGGTCCCTTATGGATTGGGCCCGCTTGTAAGCAATCATGGGAGGTGATCTAAAAGCTGGGACTTCGGAGCCCCTAGATTTCAAAATAGGCCAATGTTTCTTAACGATGGAAGAGATGCGTGACGAGATAGTATTAAATGACGTGGACAGGATCAGGCGATTATTGCCATCCCCAGATTTTGTCCCTCTGGTTTTCAACAAATCAGATCTCTCTCGAGTAAGGACCTGTCTTTTTGTACGCTCCACGAGTTTTCTAGGGTAATGTCTCTCCAAGAATCTGTTGGCCATACCAGACATACGTTGTACGCTTTTGGTTTCGTCGCTAACAATGCGCCGAACGCGCATAAACTGTGATTTGGGTAGCGATTCGCGCAAACTTTTAGGATGAAAACTCCTAAAGTCTAGTAGTGTATTACGGTCAGTTGGTTTGGTATACAAATCAAAGGACAGCAGCCGCCCCATCCTGCACACGTCAACATCCAAGAAAGCTATTTTGTGGGCCTCAACATTACATGTAAATTTTAATGCAGATGATGCTCCCTGTAATTCCTCGTAGAATGTTTGAAAGGAGGAAGGCGGTCCAGACCAGATAACAAAGATGTCATCAATATACCGACGCCAAATACAGGCGTGATTTCTGAATAGGGGATTTTTATAGACCCATTCCTCCTCAAATCTTTCAACGAAAATATTAGCATACACTGGTGCTACATTGGAGCCCATAGACGATCCTCTAAGCCAGTGCTGTCCAACTGGCGGCCCGCGGGCCGCATCCGGCCCGCCAGGCCACCTGCTGCGGCCCGCTCGTCTCCCTGGGATGCAGGCATGGCTTGCGCTATGGGCGCCATGCCTGCTCCCTCTTACTGTGTCCCCGCTGGCCTCTCCGGTTTCGCCGCTGGCCCCTCCTATGTCCCCCTGCTGCCGCTGCCTCTCCTATGTCCCCCCGCTGCCGCTGCCTCACAGATCAGACCTCACAGATCGCGGCGACTGATGTAAACAGAGGGCGCATGGTACCCGCACGGAGTACGTCACATGCGGAAGTGAATCATTAGTCACTTCCGCATGTGACGTTCTGCCGCGCGGGTGTCATGCGCGCGCTCTGCTTGCTTCAGTCGCCGCGATCTGTGAGGTCTGATCCAGCGGGGAGACCGGAGAGGCCAGCGGGGAGACCGGAGAGGCCAGCGGGGACACAGGAGAGGCCAGCCCCAGAGGTAACGGGCTCGCTACTGGTGGGGGCACCTGTCACTAACTGGGGGGGCACCTGTCACTATCTAACTGGGGGGCACCTGTCACTATCTAGCTGGGGGGCACCTGTCACTATTTAAGTGGGGGGCACCTGTCACTATCTAAGTGGGGGGCACCTGTCACTAAAGGGGCATTCTGCTTATTTATGTGAAATGCTGTCTATTTATGTGCCTCATGACTGCTGAATTTGTCGTGTTGGGGGCCTCATGATTGCTGAATTTGTCTTGTTGGGGTCCACATGATTGTTGGGGGCATCACGATTTTTTGGGGGCCTCATGATTGCTAAATTTGTCTTGTTGGGGGCATCATGATTGCTGAATTTGTCTTGTTGGGGGCCTCATGATTTGTTGGGGGCCTCATGATTGCTGAATTTGTCTTGTTGGGGGTCACATGATTGCGAACTGTGAGACTATGGAAAAGCTGAATCGTCATCATGAGACAATAGCATTAAACCTACTTTTTTAGCTTTTTAAAACGAAAAATAAAACTGGGAGGTTCTAAAAAAAACCCCACATTTTTCAGGAGTAGGATGGATGAAATTGTTATTGTTATTTTCAACTTGGATTTTCCATAATGTTCATGTATGAGTTAAAACGTTTGTATGTAGTTTAAATTGCTGTTGCCACTTTGCGATAAGTGACTTTTGGGTTGCAGTTTGGACACTCGGCCTCCAAAAGGTTCACCACCACTATCCTAATCTAATGTCCCACATTGCTAAGTTCATGTAAATTTGTCTCCACCCGTGGCCACACCCGCATTCTGGTCCATGGCCACACCCATTTTTCGGTGCGGCGCGCTATGCGCGCCGCTCAATGGAACCCTCGTGTTTTTACTTCACCATTATTTTAAATTGCATTTTGTGAAAAGTGCTGCCAATCTAATTATCCTTTAATTGCATTTTTTCCGGGGGGGGGGGGGGGGGGGCCTGCGGCTCTAGCAAGAACCTTCGGCCCTCCACCATGGGGGCTGAAAAAAAAATGGCCCTCCATGCCCATGAAGTTGGACAGCACTGCTCTAAGCTGTAAATAAAATGTATCTTGGAAGAGAAAAAAGTTTCTCTCAAGTACTAATTCTAACAAGGTCATGATGAAATCTATTTGTACATTTTGCACTGTTTTATCGGCCAACAAACAGGATTTTACAGCTTCCTTACCTTCGGAATGCGGAATACAGGTATACAGGGATTCGATGTCAAGTGTTATCAAGAGGCAGTCGTCATGAGGAAGGACTAGTTCTCCTATCTGTTTCAAAAAGTCAGAGGTATCGCAGAGATATGACTTTTGACTGAGCATATATTTTCTTAATACTTTATCAAGAAAAATAGCAATATGACTCATAATAGACTCACATCCTGCCACAATTGGGCGACCAGGTGGATTGTGCAATCGTTTATGTATCTTAGGGAGACAGTACAAAACAGGAATAACAGGTTTATCGTTATATAGGTAATTGTAAAGTTTTTGGTCAATCAGCCCATAATCCAATGCCTCATCCAAGATCACTTTAATTTCTCTCAGGTACTCAAAAGTTGGATTGATGGTGAGTTTCTTATATACCTTCTCATCAGACAACTGCCTCAAGATTTCACAAACATAATCCGATTTGTTCATGACCACAACAGCGCCACCCTTATCCGCAGGTTTGATCAAAATAGATTGATTGTCCTTTAGACTATATAGAGCTTCCTTCTCGTTCTTACGTATGTCCCCTCTTAAAATCATTCTCTAGTTTACTCAGATCTCGTTTAACTAATCTAATATATGCTTCCACATGATCATCATTTTGTGGAGGCTTGTTACTTGTGGGCAAGAACAAATTCAGATCATTTGCTTTATATAGTGACACTTCCTGAGTGACTCGTGGCACTGATAAGGGTCTAGAAAAGAAGGCCTTCCATCGTAACTGATCAAAGAACCTCTCAAGTTCGACATCCAAGTTGAAAAAGTCCGGCACAGCAGTAGGGCTGAAAGACAGACCTCTAGATAATATCGCCAACTCATCGGGTGACAACTGATGATCAGAAATATTAATCACAGGTGATAATTGAGATTTGTCTTGTATGGACTCATTAATCAAGTGCGGTCTCTGAAAAAGTAATCTCTCTTGGGAACTTGTTTCGGAGGGGGTCTCTTTTTGGGGGCATGTGCTGGAACCTGGCCCGAATTCTCTAAAAAAGAAGATTCTGAAGCAGAAGATCCAGAGGAAGGTGTAGGAGAGTTTGGTTGGTTTGGTACTGGTTTTGGGTGTCTCTTCCTTTGCTTTGAATGGCGTCTTCCACCTCCAGGTGTAGATGGGTTGGGTTTTTGCTGCCATTTATACACGTAGCCGGATGTATAATCTCGACAATCACGCTGAAATTTTTCCCTTTTGGTTTGTAATGCGTCTCTTTTGTACTTAATCAAACTTTCCTCAAAGGACTTAATTTGTGTCTCAAAAGATTCTCTGGAAATTTGATTCGCCAACTTTTTAGGTAACTCCAGAGCCTCTGTTTTAAACCCTGGTAACTTCTTATAGATCCATTCCACATATAGCAACAAAATATCAAAGGAAGATTTATTCAAAATTCCTTCAAATCGAGTTAAAAATTCACTGTCGTCTGTGAAGATATTGGGTCGTATATGTGATCTCACTCCCCTAGGGATTTTCAGATCTTTATAATACTCAGCTAATGTCTGACCATGTAACTCCAAATCAATGATGTATTTCTCTATTTTCTCCAACTCCTTAAAATCTACCGCTGTAGCGTCTATATCTCCCAAGATCCTACAACAACCTTCAACGTTGCTCAAGATTCTTTTAATATCGTCGTCTGCATATGAAAAGATTGCTGTACCTGTCGAGTGAGCTGTCTCCTCCGTAAGAGGAGTAAGTCCATTGGTAGACATAAATAGGCAACTACGGTCAAAGAATTATAATCAAAAAAATTATAATCAAAAAACAGTTCCTCCCCAGTGGATAAGGGTGGCGCTGTTGTGGTCATGAACAAATCGGATTATGTTTGTGAAATCTTGAGGTTCTTTGATCAGTTACGATGGAAGGCCTTCTTTTCTAGACCCTTATCAGTGCCACGAGTCACTCAGGAAATGTCACTATATAAAGCAAATGATCTGAATTTGTTCTTGCCCACAAGTAACAAGCCTCCACAAAATGATGATCATGTGGAAGCATATATTAGATTAGTTAAACGAGATCTGAGTAAACTAGAGAATGATTTTAAGAGGGGACATACCCCATTTTTCCGACATAATCTAAGTAAGAACGAGAAGGAAGCTCTATATAGTCTAAAGGACAATCAATCTATTTTGATCAAACCTGCGGATAAGGGTGGCGCTGTTGTGGTCATGAACAAATCGGATTATGTTTGTGAAATCTTGAGGCAGTTGTCTGATAAGAAGGTATATAAGAAACTCACCATCAATCCAACTTTTGAGTACCTGAGAGAAATTAAAGTGATCTTGGATGAGGCATTGGATTATGGGCTGATTGACCAAAAACTTTACAATTACCTATATAACGATAAACCTGTTATTCCTGTTTTGTACTGTCTCCCTAAGATACATAAACGATTGCACAATCCACCTGGTCGCCCAATTGTGGCAGGATGTGAGTCTATTATGAGTCATATTGCTATTTTTCTTGATAAAGTATTAAGAAAATATATGCTCAGTCAAAAGTCATATCTCTGCGATACCTCTGACTTTTTGAAACAGATAGGAGAACTAGTCCTTCCTCATGACGACTGCCTCTTGATAACACTTGACATCGAATCCCTGTATACCTGTATTCCGCATTCCGAAGGTAAGGAAGCTGTAAAATCCTGTTTGTTGGCTGATAAAACAGTGCAAAATGTACAAATAGATTTCATCATGACCTTGTTAGAATTAGTACTTGAGAGAAACTTTTTTCTCTTCCAAGATACATTTTATTTACAGCTTAGAGGATCGTCTATGGGCTCCAATGTAGCACCAGTGTATGCTAATATTTTCGTTGAAAGATTTGAGGAGGAATGGGTCTATAAAAATCCCCTATTCAGAAATCACGCCTGTATTTGGCGTCGGTATATTGATGACATCTTTGTTATCTGGTCTGGACCGCCTTCCTCCTTTCAAACATTCTACGAGGAATTACAGGGAGCATCATCTCCATTAAAATTTACATGTAATGTTGAGGCCCACAAAATAGCTTTCTTGGATGTTGACGTGTGCAGGATGGGGCGGCTGCTGTCCTTTGATTTGTATACCAAACCAACTGACCGTAATACACTACTAGACTTTAGGAGTTTTCATCCTAAAAGTTTGCGCGAATCGCTACCCAAATCACAGTTTATGCGCGTTCGGCGCATTGTTAGCGACGAAACCAAAAGCGTACAACGTATGTCTGGTATGGCCAACAGATTCTTGGAGAGACATTACCCTAGAAAACTCGTGGAGCGTACAAAAAGACAGGTCCTTACTCGAGAGAGATCTGATTTGTTGAAAACCAGAGGGACAAAATCTGGGGATGGCAATAATCGCCTGATCCTGTCCACGTCATTTAATACTATCTCGTCACGCATCTCTTCCATCGTTAAGAAACATTGGCCTATTTTGAAATCTAGGGGCTCCGAAGTCCCAGCTTTTAGATCACCTCCCATGATTGCTTACAAGCGGGCCCAATCCATAAGGGACCATCTAGTGAGGGCGGATTTGGGCTCCGGCAGGACCAATTTACAAACCACTCTAGCCCCAACTAGAAAGGGGACCTTTCCCTGTTTAAACTGTTCCTGTTGTCAATTAGTATTTAGGGGAAGGAGTTTTAATCATCCGATGCGAGGTCATCAAATAAAATTTCTGCACTATGCCACATGTGAGACTCCATTTGTGGTCTATGCCATAAAGTGCCCTTGTGGCAAACTTTATGTAGGCGAAACTACGAGAGCTGTCAAAGAGAGAATCATAGAGCATAGATCGAGAATTAATGTGGCATATCGCAGACAGCAAACATTGTCAGAGATTGACTCCCCTGTTGCGAGTCATTTTGTTACAATGGGACATTCAGCAAATCAGCTCCGCTTTTTTGTGTTAGAAGCTGTCGCACCTCTGAGAAGGGGTGGTGATAGAGAGGCTAGTTTGCTGCATAAGGAGGCCCGCTGGATCAAGACACTTCAAACCTTGATCCCATGGGGCATGAATGCGGAATACAGGCCTCAATGATGTTTTCTCTACTAGTTTATTTAAATCGATTGTGATATAAATTGTGGATCTGTTTTTATCATCGTTTTCTTTCTCTTTTAGATCCCACCTATTTTCTGCATTGGCATTCTTCTGCGCTCTCTGTTGACCCTGCGGGATCACTGCACGTTTTGCGACATCAGGGTGAAGTATGGAACTTACGATGTATTGGCCTCATGTTTAATTTCTTTGCTTTGCTTCTGGCTTTTATGATATAGTGTGATCTGTCGGCAATGCACACGGTGCAAGATGGGACATGATGTTGTTAAATTAGTTGCAGTTAGGTGCTTTATGTACTAATGTGGTCTGTTTGATATCTTAGAACATACTCTCCCCTATGATATATGTGCGCATTTACTCTAAGGCTATGACTATTGCCCATCTGTTTTGACTATGACCGGCTCTGGTTCATATTTCATTAAGTGCTTATGGCTGGGCTGTATGTGACACGCTGGGCGCCTCTATTTGCGCTCCAGCGTGACACAAAAGCTTGTGAGCGTGCTGTGTGGTGGCCGCCCCTTATCTTAATACCGGAGTCACGCTGGGTGCATCATCTCCAGCTTCCGACCGAGGTTACTTCCGGCTTGCGTTCCAGCTTGGTTACGTGTAGGCGCTGGACGCAGCCGACTGTTCCATCTACAGGTCTCCGCCCACTGACATGCGCAGAGCGCCTTTCTAGACGCCGGGGACGCTATTTAGATGAGCTGACGCCATTGTACTTTGCACTCCCATGTTAGCAGCAGGCTGTATTAGCTTCTTTTTCGCCATTGGGATTGTAAGTATATGCCTTCAATTTTCTTGATAGACATTATAATTATGGACTACGCTTTTCACGGGTTATTTAACATTTGCAATAGATCTTTGTATATCTGGTCCGAATATCAGGTTTCGCTGTTTTGACTGTACTTTGGAGCCTTGGTGCTCAATAGGATCATTTTGGTTGGATCTAGGTCTTAGGCTTTGATTCTGTGGGTACTATGTGCATTACTACATGGGACACAGCGGGGCACACCTTTGAGGTGCCCCTCTGTGATATAGCCATTGTATGCCTTGTTTTGTATAGCTCTGACCAAATTTCAGCTACACCGATAGGCCCAGTATGATACATGTGTAATCGTTTGGAATTATGACCCCCTATGTACTGTATAGATTGGCAATTGGTACTATATCTAGTCCTCTTGGAGTGTGTGGATCAGATGGTCATCTTGACACTGTGCTCATTGTTGTCATGTCTGCACTGCTTTATTAAAGGTGTTATCTACATCTGGTCGGTTCAGATGCTTCTTTGCTTCCTTGGTGTCCTAACTGTGCATTGTCCACAGGATTGACAGGTTTGCTGAAACTCATTGATTTTTGATGTATTCTCTTTTCTCTACGTTTTTCTCCTTCTCTTTTCTACTCACTGCAGTGACAATGAGGTCGATATTTACAGACCTTTTGGGCTGGTCACTGCAGTTGTCTGAATATTTCTTTTATGTCTCCAGACCGTGGCGTATACGGCGGATTGATATTTACCAAACCCGCAGGTTCTTGTATAACGCCAGATCTCTCCTATATTGTCGTTTGTATTTCCTTGCTCGTTTTTGACACCCTTTCCTTTTTTTTTCATTTTTTCGTGACAAGTGTGGCGGTCTATTTGGACCTGGTGGCCACACGGCGTCATCATTTTCACCTTCGGGCTATCTCTCTGTGAGGTGCTGGAAATTTACACATTATATTAATGTTATTAATGTACATATATTTGTGTGTTCTTTTGTAGACAGTGCTTTCTGCAACTTGGCCTGATGAAGGGCCTTCTGTGCCCGAAACGAGCGTGTCGTTGCCTTTCCTCAAAAATTGCACTAAGTTTACAAACAAAGCTCATGTCTGTGCTGTAAATTCTGTACTGGAAATATTTACAAGGAACCTCCAACAGAGAGTTTTTATTACCTTTTTCTATATGTGTGTCAATAAAGTTTTTTGATATTTTTGCATTCAAAAAGTTCCTGTTTGATAATTTTTATATTTTATGGTCCTCTCTACATATATGAAGTCTAGCCGCCTCTGCAGCAGCCCCCTTACTCTCTGTGCACGTTTCCATTGTGGCTGGTGGCTATGGACTTGGGCAGCATTGGAGATGGAAACGAAGAGGAAGCTTCTGCATTGGAGACGAGCAGAGAAATGAGTGACACTGATGGCTGCTGCGGTGTGAAGGCGAACTGGCTACCTATACTGAAAGGGGGTGGGAAAAGGAGGGATTAAGGGAGTCACCTGGCTACCTATACTGGAGGGAAGGGCGGAGGGGTCATCTGGCTACATATACTAGAGGGAAGGGGGGAGGGGCCATCTGGCTACCTATACTGGAGGGAAGCGTCATCTCGCTAACTATACTGAAGAGGGGCGGCTGGTGACAGTGGCCTTGGGCGGTAAAGAGTACAAATCCGGCCCTGCCAACACTATGGAACTCCCTACCTCCACCCATTAGGGCAGCCCCCTCCTTCAACATCTTCAAGAAAGCCCTCAAAACTCACCTTTTCACTCTGGCCTACTACCCCTCAAAAGTGCTCTAAACCTACAGCTGAACTCTAGTCCCCTACCATTCGTGTCCTTACCTCTCCCTCTAGATTGTAAGCCTTTGGGCAGGGTCCTCCTCCTTTTGTGTCCTACCTGATCTTGCACCTCCATTACTGTGAACCCATGCTATGCATCTGAGTGAACCTAACTTGCCTAATCTCCATGCTCCATCCAGTCACTGACTAAGCATTACCTGGTACTCATACTATGGTGTGTGATCTGGTTTTCTTGTATTCCTGTATTGTCATATTGCTGTATGTCACCCCTAAATATATGTTGGCGCTTTATAAATACAATAAATAAATAAATAAATAAAAAATAATTTGCATTGGAATGAAACCAATCTGATTGACTGTTTGTGGCTCCACCCCTTTACTGAATTTGAACCCCAGTCACCCAGTCATCTACTGTACCAGGTTTGAGGCTTTTCAAGGGGAATATTCACATTGCTGCCATTCTTGCACTGTTAATAGCACATTAACAATGCAAGAATGGCAGCAATGTGAATATTCCCCTTGAAAATAAATAGGTGGATTTTGATTGGCTTTTATAGGCTCCACCCACTTTTCTGAATATTAATCCCAGTCACCCAGTGACCAACTGTGCAAAGTTTGAGAACCCTGCCATTAACAGTGTAAGAATGGCTGCTGTTTACATTTTCCAGTGAAATTTGTATTTGTCTCCGCCTCCTTTTTGGTTATGGGAATAAAAAAGTATCCTATATGTTATTCCAGGTAATATACTATGTGTGTGCCAAATTTCTGATCAGCCATTTTTGCGTGATCAAGTAACAAACATCCAAACTTTCCCATTTATAATATTAGTAGGATATATACTGTATACATATACCGTATATACTCGCAAGTAAGCCGACCCGCATATAAGCCGACCCCCAACTTTTTTCTGAAAAACTAGGAAAAAATGATTGACCCTTATATAAGCCGGGGGTAGGAAATGCTGCCCGTGTGATCCCCCCCAGTGTGTCCCAGTATAGTTAGTATATTGCCCAGTATCTGTAGGTAGTGCCCAGTATAGCTAGTGAAGTTCCCAGTATAGCTAGTATAGTGCCCACTGCCCAGTATAGCTAGTATAGTGCTCAGTATAGTGCCCAGTACAGTGCCCAGTACAGCTAGTTAAGTGCCCAGTACAGCTAGTAAAGTGCCCAGTATAGCTAGTATAGTGCTCAGTATAGCTAATATAGTGCCCAGTATAGCTAGTATAGTGCCCTAGTATAGTGCCCAGTATAGGTAGGTAGTGCTCAGTATAGCTAGTATAGTGCACAATATAGGCAGTATAGTGCTCGGTATAGCTAGGATAGTGCCCAGTATAGCTAGTATAGTGCCCAGTATAGCTAGTATAGTGCTCGGTATAGCTAGTATAGTGCCCGGTATAGATAGACAGTGCCCCCCGCCTCACCCAAACCCCCCCCCCCCCCCGCGGCCACCGCTGCTATTAGCTTACCCTGCGGCTTCCAATAGTCCCCTCTCTGTCTCCCGGGGCATGCAAATAATTCACAGCAGCTCGCTACACTGCGTGATGACAGGAAGCTGTAAGTAGAGCGGCTTCCTGTAACGGCGACGTGTATCGCCGTTACTATGGAAACCGCTCTGCCTACAGCTTCCGCCGTGGAGCGAGCTGCTGTGAATTATTTACATGCCCCGGGAGACGGAGACGGAGAGGGGACTATTGGAAGCCGCAGGGTAAGCTAATAGCAGTGGCGGCCGCGGGGGGGAGGTGGGCCTACGACCAACGTGACTCGCAAGCAAGCCGATCCCCCAACTTTTGGCCCACTTTTGGGGGGGTCAAAAATTTGGCTTGCTTGCGAGTACTGTATATACGGTATATGTGTGTTTATTATACATATATATATATATATGTGTGTGTGTGTGTGTGTGTGTGTGTGTGTGTGTGTGTGTGTATATATATATATATATATATATATATATATATATATATATATATATATATATATATATACACACATACACAAACACATATATATATATGTGTATGAATATATATACATATACATACATACATATGCATATATACATATGTACATATATATACTTTAGTCTGTCCTTCTGCCATACTGTTACCGATTTTTGCCTGGATATTGACTACTCTCTGCCTGCCACATGCACGACCTCTGCCTGGATTTTGTCTACTCTCTGCCTGCCGTCTGCACCGACCTCTGCCTAACGTTTGTCTACTCTCTGCCTGCCGCCTGCACGACCTCTGCCTGGATTTTGTCAACTCTCTGCCTGCCGCCTCCACCAATTTCTGCCTGGATTTTGTCTACTCTTTGCTTGCCGCCTGCACCGACCTCTGCCTGGATTTTGTCTGCTCTCTGCCTACCGCCTGCACCGACCTCTGCCTGGATTTTGTCTGCTCTCTGCCTGCCACCTGCACCTACTTCTGCCTGGATTTTGTCTACTCTTTGCTTGCTGCCTGCACCGACCTCTGCCTGGATTTTGTCTGCTCTCTGCCTACCGCCTGCACCGACCTCTGCCTGGATTTTGTCTACTCTCTGCCTGCCGCCTGCACGACCTCTGCCTGGATTTTGTCAACTCTCTGCCTGCCGCCTCCACCAATTTCTGCCTGGATTTTGTCTACTCTTTGCTTGCCGCCTGCACAGACCTCTGCCTGGATTTTGTCTGCTCTCTGCCTACCGCCTGCACCGACCTCTGCCTGGATTTTGTCTGCTCTCTGCCTGCCACCTGCACCTACTTCTGCCTGGATTTTGACTACTCTCTGTCTGCCAGTTTTACAATGTTTTCAGTTTATGCATAAATGTAAATAATTCAACAAATCATACATGTAAATCCTAAAAACCCAGTGAATGAGCTTAGAGATCTGCTGGCCCAACATACACACACACCACACACCACATCACACCACACACACACACACACACACACACACACACACACACACACACACACACACACCACACCACACCACACCACACCACACACACACACACACACACACACCACACACCACACGCCACACGCCACACCACACACGCACATACCACACCACACACACACACACACCTCACCACACCACACCCACACACCACACCACACACACAAACACCACCGCACCACACACACACACACACACACACACCCCACAACACAACTGTAAGGCTTGGTGGTGTATTCTCCACAGTCAGCATGCAACGCATGAGCTGACGTGAAGGAGGTACACACACTAGCACAAGGAAACAGGCTATCCCTAGTATAGTGGAGGGGAGGACTGACTCCAATAGGAGATTGTGGCGCACAGAGCCAGTGCAGATCCTACAGCCACAAACAATACTTTCGCTATAACGTCTCAGCGCAAAGTAGCGCTGAGCGCATAAACCAGAACTGAGGAAATCAGGACAGATAGTCAGAATGAACGCTTGCTTAATTAGCCACTACTTAGTGACAGCAAGCGTCCACAATAAAACAGACTGGAATGAGGCAGCCAATGCGTTGCGGCGATGGCGTGCCTCACAAAGACAGGACAGGACAGTCAGGAAATAGCAGGATCAAGATAGATGAATGTAACACAGACAAATATACAATAAGTATGCTTTCCTAGCGTATTACAATTACAGCTATCAATGAAACTATTTGTAACGTCTGACTAACATATGTATATATCGGCAATGAACCGATATATGACATAAGCAGGAACGCTGACTAGGACTGGAGTAATACAGGGAACAGGACTCAGAAGGATTCGCTATCTCTTCGCAGAGATGAACGCAATCCACAAACGGTAACAGAACAGGATTCAGAAGGATTCGTTATCTCTTCGCAGAGATGAACGCAATCCACAAACAGAACCAGGAGCAGGGTAACTACCTCAGCACGGGTGATCACGGTACGCGCAAACTACCAAAACGTGCTGGAAAACTGACTAACTGAACACAGGATATAAACAGTTCGTGTACATATATATCAGCGACACTGATGTATCAACGTAACACGAATACAAGGAAAATAATAAACGTGCTGGTATGCATATATATTGGCAATGAACCAATATATGATGCAAAGACCAGCAAAGTATCTTTAGAACAAGAAACACGATCGGGGGCCGAAGCGACAGCAAGACAGGCTTAAACTGAAGCTATGAAAACCCAAGGAAACCCTGCAGGAAGCAGATCTTTATACTGAGGTCATCCAATGGGAGCAGGCATGCAGATTCCCACACAGGTGAATGATAATCAGTCACAAGCTGACAGCAGGGAAAGACAGACAAAGCTATGCAGCTTGCATGGAAAGACATCAGAACTGCCTGAGCTGCAGCACTACTGCTTCCAGCAACACCTGCTGCAGCAGCGATCATTACAACAACACAACACACGCCACACACACACACCACACCACATCACACACACACACACACACACATACACACACACCACACCACACACACACACACACACACACCACACACACACTCTCTCTCACACACACACACACACACACACACATATACACACACACACACCACACCACACCACACACACACACACACACCACACCACACACACACACACACACCACACACACCACACACACCACACACACACCACACACACACACTCACACACACACACACACACCACACACACACACACCACACCACACCACACACACACACACACACACACACACACACCACACACACACCACACCACACACACCACACACTCACACACACACACACACACACCACACCACACACACACCACACCACACACACACCACACACACACACACACACACACACACACACAACCCCCCCATGGGGGGAAAGGTTCCACAAGGTGCCCCTGTACCATAAACACACCAGGTTCATTTTTTTTCCTGGTTTTTCTCCTCTAATTCCAGGTGCGTCTTATGGTCCGGAGCATCTTATAGTCCGAAAAATACGGTACTTTAGAACTCTTGCATCTTTAGAACCCTAGCTGAGGGCTAGAACGCACCTTTCATGATACTAGCTGAGTTTGAGAAAATGGCAGAGCATAGAAGACTTTCATTTATCCAAAATAAAAGCATGAACTTTCTATTTCTGAAAGGACCAATGCTGACTCAGTATTAGATTTTATGATTTATTAAACTGAAATAATCATACACTATAATACAATATTAGTCTCAGCTGCCTCTGTATTGGGGCTGAGCTGGTGGATGTTCTTCAGCTTTGGGGTCCGTCCAGATGGAGGATCTAGGCCGGCTCCTCCTAACATCGCCAAATGTCAGGCGGCACTGGTCCTAAATATCTGCAATAGAAAAAAAAACAAATAAATATTTGCTGTATATATTTTTACAGATTAGATGGTTTGTTTTATTTAATGAATGAGTGCTGGAAAATATCTCCGGTAAAGGATCATCACCTAGATGGAACATGATGACCGGCTCTTTCTAACATGGTGCAGCTCATATCAGACGGCTCTGGTCACTTGTATCAGCAAATAAAACAAATGTTACAGGTTAAGGTTTATCTGCAAATGTGAATTACAAGTAATGTGTAGTATGAGAGTTGTTGTGCAGCATTATGTTCATTTGTTGTAAACTTCTATTATACACTTACCCAATCTGGGGCCAGTAAAAGGTAAAGTCCAGTTAAAGTCCATTCCCAGTGGACCACCATGACTGGCTCTTTCCAACAGGCCCGCTGTCAGATGAGTCTGGTCATTGGTAGTCCAGGGTCTGGAGAAGGTCAAGTCCGGTAGAAGCTGTGTCTGACGCGTGGCTCTGGAGAAGTGACATCTACAGCGGGAAGAGAGGATAACAAAGGTCAGAAAACATCACTTGGAAGACAATATAGTAACAACAATTAATCCACAAACAACTTTATATCTGAACATTGAGCCCCTTTTGTTCCTGTTACCTTACAAGATATTTGTAAGAAGTTAGATGGAGATTAGTTTGGTGCAACACGCTTCACTTGTAATAACTATAGCATATGTAGAAACAGTAAATGATAATTAGAATAGATTTACTATGTTTTGTAACATCAAAATGTAGCGAAGACAAAGAAAATGCTCTTGAAGTTGCTTCCCGTTCAATGCTCCTTTCTTCTATATTAGTCGCTTCTGGTTGGCCTTTTTACATTGGTGGTTAGTATTATTGTACATTTGTGGCAGCACACCCAATATAAACGTGCTGGTAATGGGCTGGATGATGAGCACAAAAGCACACTGACATTGTAACTGGCTGTGAACTGAAATTACACTTCTTTGCATCCATGACAACAGAACTATCTGCACTCTGGTTGGAGTATTGTTGACATGAGACAGACCAGAAACTATCCTCTTGCTGCTGGAGTAATTAACTGCACAATATAGGAGTTTTTGTTTCTTATTTTTAATACCTGGTTGACTAGCAATAACCATTAACACCATTATCTGTTTTTTCTCTGCTAAAGGCCATATGTATTATTATCTCCATCTTTCTATATCATATACATATACAATCATGTTAAACTAATGTTTGCCATTAATCCCTGAAATCAATGACTCCCACTGAAAACATTTGTTTTTTATCAATGAAACCATAATGTCCCTTTATGCTGTCAGTGTCAACATAACTATAATAGATGAGAAATTAGACAAGAAAAAATGGAGTACTTACCTGTGGGTAGGTTGTCTGATGGCTTGGATGCTCATCAGTGATGTGGAGAGGAGACAAGGCATGCTACATGCTGAATGGTGTGTGGAGGCTGGATGATTATTCTTGGGGTGGCCTGACATCTGGGTGCATGGGAGCAGTGTGGTAGCTGGAAGCCCATGCAGGGCACACAAACGGGACGTCAGTGAACACGACCTGGTCCTCTGGTGCAAGTGGAACGATGCCTCTTACAGTATAAAAGGGCAGAATTGCATCGTCCTCATCTTGCTGTGGGCAGTGTTGTTGCACTGCAATTGGTGACGGCAGGATGCCAGTCTCCACCTCTTTCCAGTTAATATCAGAAAAGAATGGATGGCTTCTGATGTCACCATGGACTCCCAGCTGTTGGCTCCTGTTTTGACGCAGAAGCTTTTGTAAAAAGTCAGCGGTTTGATCTTCATGCCCTTGGTAGGAAGGCTTTGTTTCTAGTTGTAGCTCCTCCCTTGCCCATGGCTCATCGGCCCATGTGGGTGACATGCTCGAGTAGTCTCCTTTAATCAGGTGGTATAGCATGACACCCAGTGCATACCAGTCCATTGCTTCGGTCATATATTTTGTTTTCTTCACAGCTAGTCCGAAATCCGTGATTTTGATATGTCCATCTGCAGTTAGCATGATGTTATCCTCTTTCAGATCTCGGTGAATGATTCCTTTGCTGTGTAGGAACTGGATGCCACAAACAAGCTCTGCTGAAATGAATTGGAGAGTCTTGAAATCCAGGTTTGTACCCAGGTAGTCAAAAAGGGTCTGTCCTGTGGCCAGCTCCATGACATAGAAGATGTAGTTGTCAGTGTGAAATGCTCCATAACCATGAATGAGGAAGGGGCTCTGGCTAGTGATTGCCAGATATTGTCCCTCATCTAAGTATTCCTGACATCTTAGGAGCATTCTCTTTTTGAGAACCTTGATGGCAACACGTTCTTGACGTACTGCATCTGTTGCAAGCAGAACCTGACCGAAAGCTCCTTCTCCAAGAACATGATGGAAGGTGAATTGGTCTGCTGTTAAAGGAACAGAGGAGGCCTCAAGGGTTACACTGTCTTGAGCCTCCATGTCGCTGTCCATCCTGATTCTCTTGCTATTCTCTGTTTTAGGGCCACTGTCCATTTCTGATCTTTTCCTTTTTTGAGTTCCAGTAAGTTTTCTGAATCTCTTGCTTGGTCCAGCCTTTTCTTCAGATCTTTTTCTTTTACAGGATTCACTGTCCTTGTCGCATCTCTTTGCCCTTTCATGGTTTTCTTCGATCTTTGATGTCTTATGTGACCGACCATGAGGAGGGCTATGGCGTTGGGTAGTAGATCCACGCACCAGTCTAACAATGCGGTCACGAGCATTTCTCATGAAGGCAGCAACTCTGTGCAGAGTGGTCATTGTAGCATTTTCCCTCTTAGTCTCTCTCTCCTCTTCTACCTCTTTGTCCTCCTCCAGGCGCTTGTATGCGTCCAGCTTCTTTCTTCCACTAGAGCCCATGATGGGAAAGTGGAATAGATAAAATCGCAGAAAATCAAATCAGATATTCGCTAAGCTCAGTAAATAACACCTCGCTAGTCGACTGTTCTGATCAACTCTGAGGCCAGGTGCTCAGGAGTCTCCATATATAGCTGAGCCTTGCATTGTGATGTCATAATAAGCTGTGCTCATGATGTCACCGGTCACATGACTGGTGCAGGTGCAGATGGATGTTTGTTATTTTCTTAGTTAGTTTGTTTTTTGTATTCAAAAGCATTTCCTGAACGGCAGTTGCTAAGCCTAACTGCCACAATAGTAAGATACCAGCCAGCCTCCCAGCCCACTTGCACACTGTTTTGGCAGTTAGCAAATGCTGATCAGGAAATGCCTTTGCAAACAAAAAAAAAACTGAGAATCCCCTATGAGCAGTGTTTCTTGTGAATTCTCGCCAAAGTGACTTTTGCATCGAAAACATAGTTTTCGATTTCGAGAATTTTTTTTTAAAAATTGCTTTTTTTCCGTTTTTAGAAAAATCTATATTTTTACAGTGAAAATGCAAAAAAAACAAAACAAAAAAAACATATTACCACACAAAGAAATGCGAAAAGTGCGACAACACAGAAAAACAATATTTCTACCATGACCATTTTTGCCGCAAAAATGCAAAACATCGATATTTTAGCGCAGACATTTCGGAAAAAATGCAAAAAAAATATCGAACACGATTTCGATGGAATTTTCACTCAGTAATCAAAATAATCATTGTTTTCGCAAAAATAAATGCGAAAATAATGTTGGCATTCACTTATCACTGTCCATGAGGAGATGGATTAGTCCAAAACCTGTCAGTTCAGATATAAACTACTTGCTGCAGTGGTCCTTTAAAAATAAAGGAAAAAAGGTGAATATAGCATGTCAGGTTTCCTATAGCTAATCATCAGAATTCATTGTTTACTGGCTCTGCTGCTGTCATCTGAATGTAACTGTCCCCTGACATGTGCTGTAGCAGCTTCTGCTGTGTGTAATGCTGGGGATACATGGTATGTTTCTGTACCGTGTATCGACCAGCTGATCCGGCCAGCTGATAATATTCAGCTGGCCCGATCGTGCCGCTAGACCCGCGCCCGCTCGATTCCCGCCGGCGGACAATGGCAGGGAATCGAGCGGTGATAAGGAAGCGCCGACGGGGACGAGCGGCAATCGATCCGCGTGCATGCGCGGACGAGCGGGGATGCGCCGGCATCGAGTCGCTGGCTCGATCCGGCGCAATAAACGAGCCATGTATGCACGGCATAAGAGATAACGGTGTAACAGAAGGCACCAAAAACGGCAAAATAATTAAATGCTATGGGCCCATTCACACGTTAGTGATTAGCGCTAGATTTTCACGGTAAAACGCATATTTTTTGCTCTACATTTTTGCAATTTTTGAGTGATCGCTATTAGTGCTTTGTTTAAATTTCAATCGCCATCGCTCAAAAAACAGGAAGAAAAGAATCACCGGCGAATGCGGCAGTGACATCACTACCATATACTTAACATTACACTAGCGCTTTTACAATCACCAGCTATCGTGGCAGTGAGATCACTGCCATGCATCTAACATTATACTAGCACTTTCTGTGATCGCCGTTGATTCTGCGATTATCGGTAAAAGGACGGTTTCTTTGCTTTCTGTGAATAAAGCATTGTTTAATAACCATTACTTATGATTAATTAACCCCCCTGGCGGTAATCCCGACCTGTG
This sequence comes from Hyperolius riggenbachi, assembly GCF_040937935.1. Classification (NCBI taxonomy): domain Eukaryota; kingdom Metazoa; phylum Chordata; class Amphibia; order Anura; family Hyperoliidae; genus Hyperolius; species Hyperolius riggenbachi. The sequence goes on along the minus strand of NC_090657.1, from coordinate 30,126,693 downwards.
CTCGGGCTCCACTTTGTGTGCTAGGAGTGGTAAGTGCAAGCTCAGGTCAGGCTGGCAAGAAATAGCCGCATGCTCACTGTTTCTGGGTCCTGCGCGGGATCAGCGCTGCACAGCAGGACCCAGGCCTCTCCCCCCTGGCTATCATCACAGTCTTCGGCCGCCAGGATCCCCATTTCCAGGCTCTTCTTCCAGGGACCCGGCGGGCCAATCAGAGCGCGGTGGCGGCGGTGCAGCGTGATGTCACAGGAGTCGGGGCGGCACCATTTTTTAAAGTGGCCCTGACTGATTGCGCAGGGCAGAAGAAAAACATAGAGAGATGTGCACTGCATGTATCTGTGTATCTGTGTATATATTATTATTATTATTATTGTTTAGTATTTATATAGCGCTGACATATTACGCAGCGCTGTACAGTGTGTATATATATATATATATATACACACACACACACACATGCGCTGCGTAATATGTTGCGCTTTATAAATACAATAAATAATATATATATATATATATATATATATATATATATATATATATATATATACTAGCTGGTGGCCTGGCGTTACCTGGGTATGCATTTGGCCGGTGTTGGCTCCGCCCACTTTTCCTAACCCTAGCACACAATTACTCAATTACTTAATGACCAAGTTTGTGAGCTTTGCGGTCTTTGGCATCAATATTTTGCATTGAAATAAAATAAATCTGATTGGATGTGGCTCCACCCATTTTCTGAATTTGTACTTCAATCACCCAATTGCTGTACCAGGTACAGGTGATTAACAGTGCAAGAGGCTTGTGCCATTAACAGTGCAAGAATGGCTGCAATTAAATATTCCCCTTGAAAATCAATAGGTTAATTTTGATTGGTTTTTGTAGGCTACACCCACTTTTCTGAATATTAATCCCAGATACCCAGTGACCAATTGTGCAAAGTTTGAGAACCCTACCATTAACAGTGTAAGAATTGCTGCAGTTTACATGTTCTCAGTGAAATTTGTATTTGGCTCCGCCCACTGATGACCCGGTATTGCTGATTATGTATTTAGCTGGTGTTGGCTGCGCCCACTTTACCTAACCCCAACACACAATTAATCAATTACTCAATGACCAAGTTTGTGATCTTTGCCATCAATAACCTGCATTAAAATAAAACAAATCAGATTGGCTGTTTGTGGCTCCACCCCCTTTCATTAATTTAAACTCCAGTCACCCAATGATCAACTGTACCAGATTTAAGTCTTGTGTCATTAACAGTGCAAGAATGGCAGCAATGAAATATTCCCCTGAAAAATCAATAAGTATTTGGCTGCTGTTGGCTTTGCCCACTTTTTCCAACCCTGACACACAAACACTCAATGACCAAGTTTGTGAGCTTTGGAGTCCTTGGCATTCTTAATTTGTATTTTCCCAGTGAAATGAAACAAATCTGATTGGCTATTTGTGGCTCCACCTCTTTTTCTGAATTTGAACCCCAGTGACCCAATGACCAACCGTACCAGGTTTGAGGCTTGTGCCATTAACAGTGCAAGGAATGGCAGCAATGAAATATTCCCTGAAAAATCAGTAGGTCATTTTTGATTGGCTTTTGTAGGTTCCACCCACTTTTCTGAATATTAATCCCAGTCACCCAGTGGTCAACTGTGCAAAGTTTGAGAACCCTAGCATTAACAGTGTAAGAATGGCTGCTGTTTACATTTTATCAGTAAAATTTGTATTTTTCTCCACCCACTTATGACCCCATGTTCCCCGCTTATGTATTTGGCTGGTGTTGGCTGTGCCCATTTTCCTAACCCTAACACACAATTAATCAATTACTTAATTTCCAAGTTTGTGAGCTTTGCGGTGTTTGGGCATCAATAATTTGCATTGGAATGAAACAAATCTGATTCACTGTTTGTGGCTCCACCCCTTTATTGAATTTGAACCCCAGTCATCCAATAATCTACTGTACCAGGTTTGAGGCTTGTGCCATTAACAGTGCAAGAGTGGCAGCAATGCGAATATTCCCCTTGAAAATAAATAGGTGGATTTTGATTGGCTTTTATAGGCTCCACCCACTTTTCTGAATATTAATCTCAGTCACCCAGTGACCAGCTGTGCAAAGTTTGAGAGCCCTGCCATTACCAGTGTAAGAATGGCTGCTGTTTACATTTTTCAGTGAAATTTGTATTTGTTTCCGCCTCCTTTTTGGTTACGGGAATAAAAAGTTTCCTATATGTTATTCCAGGTACTATACTATGTGTGTGCCAAATTTCTGATCAGCCATTTTTGCGTGATCTAGTAACAAATATCCAAACATGAAACGTGCCCATTTATAATATTAGTAGGATATATATACATATGTGTGTTTATATATAGATCGGGGACACTTTGGCGCAGTTGGTGAGCTTAAACGCGTTAAAGCGTAACCAAGAGCCCCTGTCACTATTTTCCTGTTGTGTGCTGCAGCACCCTCTGTATTTATATATTTCTTATGGAGATTGGGGTTCTCCAGTGCTGCGTGCATGCTTTGCATAGTATTGCATAAAAATCGGTTTGTGCTGCTCATCCCTTGGCTTATATTATTTTCCCCTGTGAGCGTGCATAACCACACCCATCTCTAGCACAGTTAAGCATTTAAATGAGCGGTGCTCATAGTTCAGTTAGTAGCTAGTAGAAGGTGAGGTGTTTTTAATTTCATTTCTCCCATTTAGCTGACCCCTGGGCTTTTGGCATGGTTCCCACTAGAACGCTGATAAAAACGAGCATTTTTGCCTGGTTAGAGTAGGACTCACCAGATCGGGGACACTTTGGCGCAGTTGGTGAGCTTAAACGCGTTAAAGCGTAACCAAGAGCCCCTGTCACTATTTTCCTGTTGTGTGCTGCAGCACCCTCTGTATTTATATATTTCTTATGGAGATTGGGGTTCTCCAGTGCTGCGTGCATGCTTTGCATAGTATTGCATAAAAATCGGTTTGTGCTGCTCATCCCTTGGCTTATATTATTTTCCCCTGTGAGCGTGCATAACCACACCCATCTCTAGCACAGTTAAGCATTTAAATGAGCGGTGCTCATAGTTCAGTTAGTAGCTAGTAGAAGGTGAGGTGTTTTTAATTTCATTTCTCCCATTTAGCTGACCCCTGGGCTTTTGGCATGGTTCCCACTAGAACGCTGATAAAAACGAGCATTTTTGCCTGGTTAGAGTAGGACTCACCAGATCGGGGACACTTTGGCGCAGTTGGTGAGCTTAAACGCGTTAAAGCGTAACCAAGAGCCCCTGTCACTATTTTCCTGTTGTGTGCTGCAGCACCCTCTGTATTTATATATTTCTTATGGAGATTGGGGTTCTCCAGTGCTGCGTGCATGCTTTGCATAGTATTGCATAAAAATCGGTTTGTGCTGCTCATCCCTTGGCTTATATTATTTTCCCCTGTGAGCGTGCATAACCACACCCATCTCTAGCACAGTTAAGCATTTAAATGAGCGGTGCTCATAGTTCAGTTAGTAGCTAGTAGAAGGTGAGGTGTTTTTAATTTCATTTCTCCCATTTAGCTGACCCCTGGGCTTTTGGCATGGTTCCCACTAGAACGCTGATAAAAACGAGCATTTTTGCCTGGTTAGAGTAGGACTCACCAGATCGGGGACACTTTGGCGCAGTTGGTGAGCTTAAACGCGTTAAAGCGTAACCAAGAGCCCCTGTCACTATTTTCCTGTTGTGTGCTGCAGCACCCTCTGTATTTATATATTTCTTATGGAGATTGGGGTTCTCCAGTGCTGCGTGCATGCTTTGCATAGTATTGCATAAAAATCGGTTTGTGCTGCTCATCCCTTGGCTTATATTATTTTCCCCTGTGAGCGTGCATAACCACACCCATCTCTAGCACAGTTAAGCATTTAAATGAGCGGTGCTCATAGTTCAGTTAGTAGCTAGTAGAAGGTGAGGTGTTTTTAATTTCATTTCTCCCATTTAGCTGACCCCTGGGCTTTTGGCATGGTTCCCACTAGAACGCTGATAAAAACGAGCATTTTTGCCTGGTTAGAGTAGGACTCACCAGATCGGGGACACTTTGGCGCAGTTGGTGAGCTTAAACGCGTTAAAGCGTAACCAAGAGCCCCTGTCACTATTTTCCTGTTGTGTGCTGCAGCACCCTCTGTATTTATATATTTCTTATGGAGATTGGGGTTCTCCAGTGCTGCGTGCATGCTTTGCATAGTATTGCATAAAAATCGGTTTGTGCTGCTCATCCCTTGGCTTATATTATTTTCCCCTGTGAGCGTGCATAACCACACCCATCTCTAGCACAGTTAAGCATTTAAATGAGCGGTGCTCATAGTTCAGTTAGTAGCTAGTAGAAGGTGAGGTGTTTTTAATTTCATTTCTCCCATTTAGCTGACCCCTGGGCTTTTGGCATGGTTCCCACTAGAACGCTGATAAAAACGAGCATTTTTGCCTGGTTAGAGTAGGACTCACCAGATCGGGGACACTTTGGCGCAGTTGGTGAGCTTAAACGCGTTAAAGCGTAACCAAGAGCCCCTGTCACTATTTTCCTGTTGTGTGCTGCAGCACCCTCTGTATTTATATATTTCTTATGGAGATTGGGGTTCTCCAGTGCTGCGTGCATGCTTTGCATAGTATTGCATAAAAATCGGTTTGTGCTGCTCATCCCTTGGCTTATATTATTTTCCCCTGTGAGCGTGCATAACCACACCCATCTCTAGCACAGTTAAGCATTTAAATGAGCGGTGCTCATAGTTCAGTTAGTAGCTAGTAGAAGGTGAGGTGTTTTTAATTTCATTTCTCCCATTTAGCTGACCCCTGGGCTTTTGGCATGGTTCCCACTAGAACGCTGATAAAAACGAGCATTTTTGCCTGGTTAGAGTAGGACTCACCAGATCGGGGACACTTTGGCGCAGTTGGTGAGCTTAAACGCGTTAAAGCGTAACCAAGAGCCCCTGTCACTATTTTCCTGTTGTGTGCTGCAGCACCCTCTGTATTTATATATTTCTTATGGAGATTGGGGTTCTCCAGTGCTGCGTGCATGCTTTGCATAGTATTGCATAAAAATCGGTTTGTGCTGCTCATCCCTTGGCTTATATTATTTTCCCCTGTGAGCGTGCATAACCACACCCATCTCTAGCACAGTTAAGCATTTAAATGAGCGGTGCTCATAGTTCAGTTAGTAGCTAGTAGAAGGTGAGGTGTTTTTAATTTCATTTCTCCCATTTAGCTGACCCCTGGGCTTTTGGCATGGTTCCCACTAGAACGCTGATAAAAACGAGCATTTTTGCCTGGTTAGAGTAGGACTCACCAGATCGGGGACACTTTGGCGCAGTTGGTGAGCTTAAACGCGTTAAAGCGTAACCAAGAGCCCCTGTCACTATTTTCCTGTTGTGTGCTGCAGCACCCTCTGTATTTATATATTTCTTATGGAGATTGGGGTTCTCCAGTGCTGCGTGCATGCTTTGCATAGTATTGCATAAAAATCGGTTTGTGCTGCTCATCCCTTGGCTTATATTATTTTCCCCTGTGAGCGTGCATAACCACACCCATCTCTAGCACAGTTAAGCATTTAAATGAGCGGTGCTCATAGTTCAGTTAGTAGCTAGTAGAAGGTGAGGTGTTTTTAATTTCATTTCTCCCATTTAGCTGACCCCTGGGCTTTTGGCATGGTTCCCACTAGAACGCTGATAAAAACGAGCATTTTTGCCTGGTTAGAGTAGGACTCACCAGATCGGGGACACTTTGGCGCAGTTGGTGAGCTTAAACGCGTTAAAGCGTAACCAAGAGCCCCTGTCACTATTTTCCTGTTGTGTGCTGCAGCACCCTCTGTATTTATATATTTCTTATGGAGATTGGGGTTCTCCAGTGCTGCGTGCATGCTTTGCATAGTATTGCATAAAAATCGGTTTGTGCTGCTCATCCCTTGGCTTATATTATTTTCCCCTGTGAGCGTGCATAACCACACCCATCTCTAGCACAGTTAAGCATTTAAATGAGCGGTGCTCATAGTTCAGTTAGTAGCTAGTAGAAGGTGAGGTGTTTTTAATTTCATTTCTCCCATTTAGCTGACCCCTGGGCTTTTGGCATGGTTCCCACTAGAACGCTGATAAAAACGAGCATTTTTGCCTGGTTAGAGTAGGACTCACCAGATCGGGGACACTTTGGCGCAGTTGGTGAGCTTAAACGCGTTAAAGCGTAACCAAGAGCCCCTGTCACTATTTTCCTGTTGTGTGCTGCAGCACCCTCTGTATTTATATATTTCTTATGGAGATTGGGGTTCTCCAGTGCTGCGTGCATGCTTTGCATAGTATTGCATAAAAATCGGTTTGTGCTGCTCATCCCTTGGCTTATATTATTTTCCCCTGTGAGCGTGCATAACCACACCCATCTCTAGCACAGTTAAGCATTTAAATGAGCGGTGCTCATAGTTCAGTTAGTAGCTAGTAGAAGGTGAGGTGTTTTTAATTTCATTTCTCCCATTTAGCTGACCCCTGGGCTTTTGGCATGGTTCCCACTAGAACGCTGATAAAAACGAGCATTTTTGCCTGGTTAGAGTAGGACTCACCAGATCGGGGACACTTTGGCGCAGTTGGTGAGCTTAAACGCGTTAAAGCGTAACCAAGAGCCCCTGTCACTATTTTCCTGTTGTGTGCTGCAGCACCCTCTGTATTTATATATTTCTTATGGAGATTGGGGTTCTCCAGTGCTGCGTGCATGCTTTGCATAGTATTGCATAAAAATCGGTTTGTGCTGCTCATCCCTTGGCTTATATTATTTTCCCCTGTGAGCGTGCATAACCACACCCATCTCTAGCACAGTTAAGCATTTAAATGAGCGGTGCTCATAGTTCAGTTAGTAGCTAGTAGAAGGTGAGGTGTTTTTAATTTCATTTCTCCCATTTAGCTGACCCCTGGGCTTTTGGCATGGTTCCCACTAGAACGCTGATAAAAACGAGCATTTTTGCCTGGTTAGAGTAGGACTCACCAGATCGGGGACACTTTGGCGCAGTTGGTGAGCTTAAACGCGTTAAAGCGTAACCAAGAGCCCCTGTCACTATTTTCCTGTTGTGTGCTGCAGCACCCTCTGTATTTATATATTTCTTATGGAGATTGGGGTTCTCCAGTGCTGCGTGCATGCTTTGCATAGTATTGCATAAAAATCGGTTTGTGCTGCTCATCCCTTGGCTTATATTATTTTCCCCTGTGAGCGTGCATAACCACACCCATCTCTAGCACAGTTAAGCATTTAAATGAGCGGTGCTCATAGTTCAGTTAGTAGCTAGTAGAAGGTGAGGTGTTTTTAATTTCATTTCTCCCATTTAGCTGACCCCTGGGCTTTTGGCATGGTTCCCACTAGAACGCTGATAAAAACGAGCATTTTTGCCTGGTTAGAGTAGGACTCACCAGATCGGGGACACTTTGGCGCAGTTGGTGAGCTTAAACGCGTTAAAGCGTAACCAAGAGCCCCTGTCACTATTTTCCTGTTGTGTGCTGCAGCACCCTCTGTATTTATATATTTCTTATGGAGATTGGGGTTCTCCAGTGCTGCGTGCATGCTTTGCATAGTATTGCATAAAAATCGGTTTGTGCTGCTCATCCCTTGGCTTATATTATTTTCCCCTGTGAGCGTGCATAACCACACCCATCTCTAGCACAGTTAAGCATTTAAATGAGCGGTGCTCATAGTTCAGTTAGTAGCTAGTAGAAGGTGAGGTGTTTTTAATTTCATTTCTCCCATTTAGCTGACCCCTGGGCTTTTGGCATGGTTCCCACTAGAACGCTGATAAAAACGAGCATTTTTGCCTGGTTAGAGTAGGACTCACCAGATCGGGGACACTTTGGCGCAGTTGGTGAGCTTAAACGCGTTAAAGCGTAACCAAGAGCCCCTGTCACTATTTTCCTGTTGTGTGCTGCAGCACCCTCTGTATTTATATGTATATATATATATATATATATATATACAGGATCTTATCAAAAAATTAGCATATTGTGATAAAGTTCATTATTTTCTGCAATGTAGTAATAAACATTAGACTTTCATATATTTTAGATTCATTGCACAGAACTGAAGTAGTTCAAGCCTTTTATTGTTTTAATATTGATGATTTTGGCATACAGCTCATGAAAACCCAAAATTCCTATCTCAAAAAATTTGCATATTTCATCCGACCAATAAAAGAAAAGTGTTTTTAAAACAAAAAAAGTCAACCTTCAAATAATTATGTTCAGTTATGCACTCAATACTTGGTCGGGAATCCTTTTGCTGAAATGACTGCTTCAATGCGGCGTGGCATGGAGGCAATCAACCTGTGGCACTGCTCAGGTGTTATGGAGGTCCAGGATGCTTCGATATCGGCCTTCAGCTCATCCAGAGTGTTGGGTCTTGCGTCTCTCAACTTTCTCTTCACAATATCCCACAGATTCTCTATGGGGTTCAGGTCAGGAGAGTTGGCAGGCCAATTGAGCACAGTAATACCATGGTCAGTAAACCATTTACCAGTGGTTTGGGCACTGTGAGCAGGTGCCAGGTCGCGCTGAAAAATGAAATCTTCATCTCCATAAAGATTTTCAGCAGATGGAAGCATGAAGTGCTGCAAAATCTCCTGATAGCTAGCTGCATTGACCCTGCCCTTGATGAAACACAGTGGACCAACACCAGCAGCTGACATGGCACCCCAGACCATCACTGACTGTGGGTACTTGACACTGGACTTCAGGCATTTTGGCATTTCCCTCTCCCCAGTCTTCCTCCAGACTCTGGCAGCTTGATTTCTGAATGACATGTAAAAGTTGCTTTCATCCGAAAAAAAGTACTTTGGACCACTGAGCAACAGTCCAGTGCTACTTCTTTGTAGCCCAGGTCAGGCGCCTCTGCCGCTGTTTGTGGTTCAAAAGTGGGTTCATTCTTCCATCTGTTGAAAAGCTTTATGGAGATCAAGATTTCATTTTTCAGCACGACCTGGCACCTGCTCACAGTGCCAAAACCACTGGTAAATGGTTTACTGACCATGGTATTACTGTGCTCAATTGGCCTGCCAAATCTCCTGACCTGAACCCCATAGAGAATCTGTGGGATATTGTGAAGAGAAGGTTGAGAGACGCAAGACCCAACACTCTGGATGAGCTTAAGGCCGCTATCGAAGCATCCTGGGCCTCCATAACACCTGAGCAGTGCCACAGGCTGATCGCCTCCATGCCACGCCGCATTGAAGCAGTCATTTCTGCAAAAGGATTCCCGACCAAGTATTGAGTGCATAACTGAACATAATTATTATTTTTTTTCCATTATAATGATTTTATTGAATTTAAAGCATACAGGTGATGATGGTATACAACAACATTGTTTGTTATCATTGTTCATACTAGCCAATATTTGTATATCCACAAGGAACATATATAGTTCAATTATCACATATTACTCCTGAAGGTTATATTACAGAGGACCTATCATAGTGTCATTTGCTAAGCCGACCAGGCTGACACTATGGGGTATAGGTGTTATGGTTAAGGCTAACGAAGCCTTATTTGAAACTATTTGAAAAGTAAGAGAACATTGTATAACCTAAACAGAATATAGATTTGTGAGGAAGCGTGGAAGAGCCGCCGCCATGAGCCAGCGGTCGGCGGCTCTTCCCGCGTGCAGTGCCCGCTCACACGGGGAGGCAGCCGCCTCCTCCCAGCGTGAGGCGGCTGTCCCCGTGGAGAGGCGGACGGAACGCGAAGAAGCCGCCGCGTTAGACGCGGCGGCTGGTGCACATCTCTCCGCTGCACCACAGAGCAGGGCTGGGACTCGTAGTCCCTCAGTGTTTAGAGTGACGCGCGCGCGCGCACTCAAGGAAGATTTATGATAGTCTGAGGGGAGTCAGCTGACCAGGCTGGTCAGCTGACCCTGATTCCGCTCCCCATTGGTCCAGCAATCAGGGAGGTGCTGGGGGTCACGATTGAGTATATATACTGCCGGCAGTTCACTTCTCTGGTGTCTGGCGTTGCGTTCACATACGTGGGAGCACCCAGATCCGTTAGTCAGATCCGTTAGTGTGCCGGGACCAGCTGGAGCTGTAATCCTACACTAAAGCTAGATTTGTTGATAGCTTAAAGTACTAGTTTGATTGTGATTATTTGTTATGACTTCTTGCCTGCCTTGACTACTCTTCTGAACTTTGATCTTGTACCTCGTTATTTCTGATACACCGTTGCCGAACCCCGGCTCGCTCCTAGACTCTGTTTCTGCCTCCTGATTCTGTACCCCGATATATCTGATACCCCGTTGCCGAACCCTGCCTGTACTTTGACTCCGTCTCTGCCTCTCGATTTTGTACTTTATCTGTCTGTGTGTGTACGACCTGGCTTGTCCGACCTCGAGAACCGACCTCATCATTGGAGGAGGTTCTTCGTTCTGTTGGTAACCCTTCCGCCTGAGGGTGACTTTCAGAAGATACTTCCTGCTTGCAGTCTGACTCCTCCCGTCTTGGAGAGCTCAGGGTTGCGGAAGTAATCTGTACAGTACGTCTTACTGTACTGAGGCCTAGTCCTCTAAGTGTTACTGTTACACCTAAACACTACACTCTACTCCGGTGAACAGAGGTTAGCTGGTATATTGGATTATCGGTGATACTGCAGATCACATATAATCTGGTATACGTCTGTATTCCCCGTGACGCTGCAGGTCACCGGTAATCAGATCTCTCTGTGCTTCACCGAGCGTTACAGAACGCCAGACCAAAAATACTGATGGAACGCACTGATCCTCTGACTGCGCTTGCCACTTCGGTGGATAGCATTCATCAGGCATTAGGCCAGCACAAAGCCTTAATTGATGCTTTATCAGGCTCTGTGAGAACCCTCCAGACATCAGTTGATTCAGTGCGATCCCCTCCTAGTGACGACATCCGCATGCCTGTCCCTGATAAATTTTCCGGCCACAAGTCTGACTTCCGGAATTTCAGGAGTAGAGTGTTGTCATATTTTGAATTAAGGCCCCGATCCTCGGGGACTGAGACCCAACGGGTCATTTTCATTAAAACTTTGTTGACTGGAGACTCCCAGTCGTGGGCTTACAACCTGCCCACTACCGATATTGCTTTGACCTCAGTGGAGGAATTTTTTAAGGCCATGGCCATAATCTACGACGACCCTGACCTTGCCGCATCCTCAGAGCGGAAGCTCAAACTCTTACGGCAAGGCAGAGGGTCAGTCGAGGATTATGCGGCAGAGTTCCGTAGGTGGTCAGTCACCTCAAGATTTGATAATTTTGCCCTCATGGACTACTTCCTGTCTGGGTTGTCGGAAGAGGTTTCCGATCTAATGTTGACGGTACCCGAGCCCAAGACAGTTGATGAGGCCATATCATCGGCCATTCGAGTGGACCGCAGGTTGCGCCATCAGAGGCAGGCTAGAGGCAGTCACCGTGTCAGGGTGACATCGTACGCGGCACCGTCCGCTACACCTCTAGTAACACCTTCTCCGCCTGTCTCACCCTCCCCGGCTTTACCGCCGCCCGAACCAATGCAGATTGGTCGGTCGAGACTGACCCAGGTGGAGCGAAGGCGGAGAATGACAGAACAGCTGTGCCTGTACTGTGCAGCAGCAGGGCATAGGGTACGAAACTGCCCTAACAGGTCGGGAAACGAGTTTGCCTAGGAGTAGTGGGGGGTGACACCCTAGGTACACAAATTGCACCCCTTAAGGAAAAGAAATTTTTGCTCCCTTGTACGGTTACATGGGAAAATAAGTCTATGGCCACTGAGGCATTTATTGACTCAGGCTCAGCGGCCAATTTTATGAATTTTGAGTTCGCACAAGAGTTGGGTATTCCCCTCACTCCTGTGAGTCCCCCCATTCAGGTCACGGCAGTAGACGATTCCCCGCTACAACGGAATCATGCACTGTCTCAGACTCCGGAGGTGAAGGTCACCATCGGGGTACTACATGGGGAACAATTATCATTTTTTGTATTGCACATGTCAACCTCCACTATCATCCTAGGCATGCCATGGTTGCAACTCCACTCACCTCAAATAGACTGGGCCACAGGTCAGCTAACCACTTGGTCACCTCGTTGTTTTCAACAGTGTTTGGGAAAATTGACCCTGGGACAAACCAAAGTTCAGGTAGAAGGGGTACCCGACCAGTACTCCGAGTATTCCGACGTGTTCTGTCCCAAAGCAGCAGACAAGTTGCCCCCACATCGCCCTTTCGATTGTCCCATTGACCTCCGTTCGGGATGTGTACCTCCCCGGGGTCATTTGTACAATCTGTCGGGACCCGAAAAGGTAGCCATGCAGGATTATATCCGTGAAAACTTGGCCAAAGGTTTCATTCGGCCGTCCCGGTCACCTGCTGGAGCTGGTTTCTTTTTTGTTAAGAAAAAAGACGGAGGCCTGCGACCCTGCATCGATTATCGCGGCCTTAACAAGATTACAGTCAAAAATCGCTATCCCTTGCCACTGATAGACGATTTATTCACACAAATTACAGACGCTAAAATCTTTTCTAAATTAGATTTGCGGGGCGCGTATAACCTGATACGCATAAGAAAGGGCGATGAGTGGAAGACGGCCTTTAATACACCAGACGGGCATTATGAGTACCTGGTGATGCCCTTCGGGCTGTGTAATGCCCCGGCCGTCTTTCAGGAACTCATTAACGAGGTATTCAGAGAGGTGTTGGGGAAGTTTGTTTTGGTCTATCTTGATGATATTCTCATCTTCTCCAACAACCTCTCTGAACATAGAGACCATGTGAGGTTTGTTTTGAATCTGTTAAGGCAGAACTCTTTATATGCAAAACTTGAAAAATGCATCTTTGAAGTAACATCTGTCGCCTTCTTGGGGTATATAATTTCCACCACAGGCCTGTCGATGGATCCTGCCAAGGTCTCGGCTGTGCTGGAGTGGCCACAGCCGGTGGGGTTGAAATCTCTTCAGCGCTTTCTTGGCTTTGCCAATTATTATAGACGATTTATAAAGGGGTACTCCACGGTCATTTCTCCCCTTACGAGTCTCACCAAGAAAGGGGCAGATACAACTCACTGGTCTCCTGAGGCTTTACATGCTTTTTCCACTCTGAAGGGCCTATTCTGTTCAGCACCCATCCTCAGACATGTGGATACATCCTTCCCGTTCATTGTGGAGGTGGATGCTTCGGAGGTAGGGGTGGGGGCTGTGCTGTCTCAGCGGTCAGGCTTGCAGGGTAGAATGCACCCATGCGCTTACTTCTCTCGCAGGTTTTCCCCTGCAGAGAGGAATTATGATATTGGTAATAGGGAGCTCCTAGCCATCAAATTAGCTTTCGAGGAATGGCGACACTGGTTAGAAGGAGCTGAGCATACCATCACGGTTTACACCGATCATAAGAACTTAGAATACATCGAGGGGGCTAAGAGATTGAGCCCTCGTCAGGCTCGATGGTCGCTATTCTTCTCCAGGTTCACGTTTATCATTACATACACCCCGGGAAGCAAGAATGTTAAGGCAGATGCCTTGTCCAGATGCTTTGAGTCAGAGACAGCACAGCCCTCCGTTCCAGAGACCATTATTCCTCAGAGGTTGATACTGGCAGCCACTGGAACCTGGGAGGATTGGGCGGAGACGCTGATTCCCTTTCAACAGGACATCCCGGAAGGGAAGCCCGCAGGGGTTCTGTTCGTTCCTCTGCCGTTTCGCCTTCAGGTTCTAGAGATGTTCCATACACATAAGAATGCGGGACATCCTGGGGCATCCAGAACACAGGATTTAGTAGCCAGATGCGCCTGGTGGCCTTCCTTGGCAGCAGATTGCAAGGAATATGTGAAGGAGTGTGTGACATGTGCCAGGAGTAAACCCTCCCGACTGGCACCTGTCGGTACCTTGCAGTCATTGCCCACCCCGACTGAACCGTGGACCCACCTGTCCATGGATTTTGTGGGCGAGCTTCCCAGATCTGAGGGGATGACGGTCATTTGGGTCGTGGTCGACCGATTTAGCAAGATGGCCCATTTTGTACCTTTGAAAGGACTCCCCTCCGCTCGAGAACTGGCCGAGTTGTTTATCACGCATGTTTTTCGTTTGCACGGTATTCCCGAAGACATAGTCTCAGACAGGGGAGTCCAATTCGTCTCACGTTTTTGGAAAGCTTTTTGCCAGCTCATGGACATAAAATTGTCTTTCTCGTCTGGCTATCACCCACAGACCAACGGCCAGACTGAGAGAATAAATCAATCGTTAGAACAGTTCTTAAGGTGTTATGTAGCTGAAGCACAGGACGATTGGGTCAGATTTCTGCCGTTTGCAGAATTTGCCCAAAATAATTTAAAAAACTCGTCCTCCGGTTTTTCTCCTTTTCAAGTAGTGACGGGAAGATCACCCAAATTTTCCCCATTGCCTATAGCTTCCACTCCATTCCCAGCCCTGGAGGTCTGGCAAAGGTCATTCAAGGACCTGTGGGGGACAGTAAGAAATAACCTGGAGAAGGCTTTTTTGAGTCAGAAGGGTCAAGCCGACAAGAGACGGTCGGTGGAGTGGAGATTCCGACCAGGAGACCCGGTCTGGGTGTCCACACGTCACTTGGCCCTAAAACAACCTTCTAGTAAGCTTGGTCCCAGGTTTGTGGGTCCATTCCCAATAACCAAAAAGATCAACAATGTCACTTATACTGTCGAACTTCCCACTAGCATGCGGGGGGTAAGGTCTTTCCATGTTTCCCTTCTTAAACCAGCGGTCCAGGTGGGTCCCACTCCTCCCCCTCCTGTGTTGGTAGATGCCCAACCTGAATACGAGGTGGAGAAGATAATTGATTCACGTACTGTACAGAACTCGGTACAGTATCTCGTACACTGGAAAGGGTATGGCATTGAGGAGAGGCAATGGGTACCTGGGAACCGCATGCATGCGGACGAGTTAAGGAGGGAGTTTCATGCCTTACATCCCGAGAAACCTGGTGGGAGCTGTCCGGAGTCCACTCCTTGGGGGGGGGGTACTGTGAGGAAGCGTGGAAGAGCCGCCGCCATGAGCCAGCGGTCGGCGGCTCTTCCCGCGTGCAGTGCCCGCTCACACGGGGAGGCAGCCGCCTCCTCCCAGCGTGAGGCGGCTGTCCCCGTGGAGAGGCGGACGGAACGCGAAGAAGCCGCCGCGTTAGACGCGGCGGCTGGTGCACATCTCTCCGCTGCACCACAGAGCAGGGCTGGGACTCGTAGTCCCTCAGTGTTTAGAGTGACGCGCGCGCGCGCACTCAAGGAAGATTTATGATAGTCTGAGGGGAGTCAGCTGACCAGGCTGGTCAGCTGACCCTGATTCCGCTCCCCATTGGTCCAGCAATCAGGGAGGTGCTGGGGGTCACGATTGAGTATATATACTGCCGGCAGTTCACTTCTCTGGTGTCTGGCGTTGCGTTCACATACGTGGGAGCACCCAGATCCGTTAGTCAGATCCGTTAGTGTGCCGGGACCAGCTGGAGCTGTAATCCTACACTAAAGCTAGATTTGTTGATAGCTTAAAGTACTAGTTTGATTGTGATTATTTGTTATGACTTCTTGCCTGCCTTGACTACTCTTCTGAACTTTGATCTTGTACCTCGTTATTTCTGATACACCGTTGCCGAACCCCGGCTCGCTCCTAGACTCTGTTTCTGCCTCCTGATTCTGTACCCCGATATATCTGATACCCCGTTGCCGAACCCTGCCTGTACTTTGACTCCGTCTCTGCCTCTCGATCTTGTACTTTATCTGTCTGTGTGTGTACGACCTGGCTTGTCCGACCTCGAGAACCGACCTCATCATTGGAGGAGGTTCTTCGTTCTGTTGGTAACCCTTCCGCCTGAGGGTGACTTTCAGAAGATACTTCCTGCTTGCAGTCTGACTCCTCCCGTCTTGGAGAGCTCAGGGTTGCGGAAGTAATCTGTACAGTACGTCTTACTGTACTGAGGCCTAGTCCTCTAAGTGTTACTGTTACACCTAAACACTACACTCTACTCCGGTGAACAGAGGTTAGCTGGTATATTGGATTATCGGTGATACTGCAGATCACATATAATCTGGTATACGTCTGTATTCCCCGTGACGCTGCAGGTCACCGGTAATCAGATCTCTCTGTGCTTCACCGAGCGTTACAAGATTATCCTAGGCTACGAGAACAAGTAACTTGAAACTTTGTAGAACATAAACTAAAAACAAGGATTGTCCACTGATTCCAACTTAGTGCCGGCAATACTCTATCAGATATATATATTCTCTTCATAAGGCGAACTGTGACCAGGTTTCTGGGAGGGAAAAGTTGAGTTGAGAGCCTGCGGATCTGCTCCTAATCTTTGTCTCAAGACTCAGGTTTCTGTTGACTAGAGATAGAAGCGTTGGGATAGAGATTTGGTCTGCGGATTTCCAATTAGAGAGGATTAGTGATAATGCTGTCAGTATGATATGGCATATAATAGGCTGTTCATGGGTTGGTAAGTGTTCAAGACCTATTAGGAGTAGTGCTAGTTCTGGTGCTAATTGAAAATCATGCCGAAAGCACTTTTGGATTAATGATTCAATTTGTTGCCAGAAAATTCTGATTTTTGGGCATTCCCATACCATGTGGATTAAAGTGCCAATGTCTGAGGAACAGTGCCAGCATAGAGGAGACGCATCTGCGGCAAAGGATGCTATTTTGCGTGGAGTGTAATGCCATTTAAACAGAAGTTTTCTTGACATTTCCCAGTGGGAGTTACATCTGGAGTATTTATTGACTAAGGCTGAAGCTTTAAGTAGGTGTTCCTGTGAAATGCTTAAATTGAGGTCGAATGACCATGTCAGTGCATATTTTTGGAGTGGGGAGGTGCTTTTCCGTAGTAACTCTTCATACCACACCGATATGCCTCCTCTATACTCGCCCTTATAACCCAGCATTGTTAGAATTTTGCTAGGGAATTGTGGAAGAACAATCTGGAGAGATTTGATTGTATGGTAAATTCTATGGTATGTGAATAGTTGTGAATCGTGTAGTTTGTAAGATTGTTGGAGAGATTTAAAGGACTTGAGGGTATGATTTTCAAAAAGGTCATTTAGAAATTTAATATTGACTGATTGCCATTTTGAGACATCCAGATTGGGGGTGAGGTTCTGTAGAACATCGATTTGTATCAAGGGGGTGTGTGAGGTCTTTGGGTCTGGAGGGTGTTTGAGGAAGTGTTCCCATGCTTTCAGTGAAGCTTGTATAGTGGGGTAAGGAGACCGTGGTGGAGGTGAGCCCAATGCTACAGCTAAGAGTGTTTTTCTAAGGGGGGAACCTAGTAAGCTTTTCTCGAAGGATACCCAAGGTTTAGGGGAATCTGGGGACCACCAGTGTCTTATTGCGTCCAGATTTGCTGCATAGTAGTAGGAGGCAATACAGGGTAGGCCCAAACCTCCTTTAGGTTTAGGAAGTGTCATTATTTCAAAGGGAACTCTGATTTTATGTCCTTGCCATATATAGTGATTAATAGATCTTTTAAGATCAAGAAGGAATGATTTGCGTAGGGGAATATGTACTGTCCTGAAGGTATATAATATTTTTGGGAGGAGAAACATTTTAAATGCCGCTATGCGGCCTGACCATGATAGGCAGAATTTGGACATTTCAGAAGTTTCTTTGTTGATGGTGGATATTAGGGGGAGATAGTTACTTTTAAAAAGGTCAGCTGGGTTCTTTGTAAGTTTAATACCTAGATAAGAGGTTTCTGAAGGGGCCCAAGGGAAGTTGAACGTGTTAGTTAGGTTAGTTTTCACAAGGGGGGGCAGGTGGAATCCCATCAGAAAGGACTTATGCTGGTTTAATTTGTAGAAGGAAGCGTCTGAGAAGGATTGTAGATCCTTTAGAAGGTACGATAAGGATTTTTCTGGATTTGTTAGAATTAGAGCTACGTCGTCTGCAAACATACTAATTAGGTGGTGACTGTTTTCGATTTTGATGCCGGAAATATCCGGATTCATCCGAATTTTTTGGGCAATTGTTTCCATCAAGAGGACGAAGATTATGGGAGACAAAGGGCAGCCTTGGCGCGTGCCATTGGTGATTAGGAAGGGCTTAGAGACAAAGCCTGCGGCATTCACTCTGGCTGAGGGAGTTGTGTATAAAGCCATGATGGCCGAGGCTATCTGCCCTTTAAAGCCAAATTTGTGCAGGGTAGCTTCCAGAAAACGCCAGTGTACCCTGTCGAATGCCTTCTCCGCGTCCAAGGTCAGGAGCACAGAAGGCATCCGACAGAGGTCCACAAATTTGATAGCGTCCAACATGCGTCTCGTGCCATCTGAGGCCTGTCTTCCCCTTGTGAAGCCTACTTGGTCATATGATAACAGGTATGGGGTATATATCATTAAGCGATTGGCGATTAATTTAGCGTATAGTTTTGTGTCCACATTTAAGAGTGAAATGGGACGAAAGTTAGCAGGGCTAAGTTGGTCCTTCCCCGGTTTGGGGATAACTGTGATTATCGCTTCTAGGTATTCTGAAGGGATTTGTTTATTCACCACAAAGGTATTGAAGAGGGTAGTAAGATGTGTTGTGAATTGGTGTGCAAAGGCAAGAAGGTACTCATTACTGTAGCCGTCAGGCCCTGGGGCCTTGTTGCGTTTCGGTGTTTTTATGGCTGAGAGTATTTCTAGTGTGGAAAAGGGTTTATTTAGCATTTCTAATTGCTCAGGGGATAGCTTTGGGAGGTTAATATCACTAAGGAATTTAGCTATGATTTCATCATTAGGTTGGACTGTGTCTGGATCATCTTTGAGATTGTATACGTTTTTATAAAATTCACTAAATAAGTCCGCTATATGTTTAGGGTTTGAGATCTTACATTTAGAGGTGGGGTTGATCATAGTATGTATTCCGGTTTTTGCTTGTTTTTGGCGGAGTAATCTAGCTAGATGTCTGCTTGCTTTATTATTTTGTGAGTATGCTTGTATCTTTGCTTTCTGAAGTAAATAATCATATTGTTGGGTCATATGTAGATGTAGAGACTCCCTCAGTTGGAACAAAGACTTAGTTAATTCCTGGGTTGGGGATTTCTTATGTAGTTTCTCAGTTTTGCTTATATTTGCGATTAAATCATTGTATGTCTTCATTCTCTCTTTTTTGATAAGGGTACCTCTGCGGATGAGCAGTCCCCTCACAAAGGCTTTGTGTGCGGACCAAATTGTGGTCATACCAACCTCTGGGGTTATATTGGTGTCGAAAAAGGAGGTAATATGTTGGGCTAGTTCGTCCCTGAATGGGGTGTCTGATAGTAATGAATTATTGAGTTTCCAGAAGAAGGGTTTTTGTGTTTGGGGGCCATCGTTAATCGAGATTTCAATAGGAGCGTGGTCGGACCAAGTCTTAACTCCTATGGTGCATGTTAGAACCTCTTGAAGCAGTATTTTATCGACTAAGAACATGTCTATCCTAGAAAAGGATTTGTGTACTGTCGAGAAAAAAGTATAATCCTTCTCAGAGCCATGTAGTATCCTCCATGGATCAAAAAGGGAATTCCATCTTAATTGTTTATCAATTAATGTTAGCCTACTGGGGTCTTTGGAGGAGGAGTCTAATGCCGAACTACAGGCGCTAAAGTCACCTCCAATTAGGAGTCTTCCTAGTTTCAGATTTTGGAGGCGATCACACACTTTTTGTAGAAAGGCGCGTTGGCCTTGATTGGGGCTGTATAAATTTACTATAGTAAAGAGTTGTTCGTTTAATGACCCAACGAAGATTATAAATCTACCTTGAGGGTCGAGAGTGACTGATAGGGGTTCAACTTTCACATCCCTATGAAACGCTAGTAGGACCCCCCTTTTTTTTTTTGTGAAAGAGCTGTAATAGATTGTAGGGTATAGCGAATTATGGCAGCGGCTGTTATCCGTTGCTAGTAGATGGGTTTCTTGGGCAAGTACTATTTGGGGCTTATGGGATTTGATTTCCTTCCAAAAGCTGAAACGTTTAAAAGCAGAGTTTAGACCTCTAACATTTAAAGAAAAAACATTCAAAGGCATATTTGAGCTGATATTTGCGATAAGCTGCTGAGGTATTTTCTATTGCATTTAAAAAACCTGAACAGTAGCATGCGAGTAGAATATAGAGTATTGCATTTTCCACTGCTTGGTGGATATGAAGGAATCCTGGTGTCTGAGCTGGACATAACATTAATATTAAGACATAACAGTAATAAACATGAACCGAATACTGGGGATGTCCCAGGTAACATCAACATTATGGTAATAACCGTGTGGGAAAGTCCCATGAGCCACACTGTCTCTGTGGGGGAAAAAATGTACACCTCAGGTGTACTCTCATTACTTGAGAATGCCATGTAGTGCAAGTAAGATTGCAAGTGGCCAAGACTCAAGCAGGCCCTTAGCGCTTTGAGTGAGATCTCCAGTCAGGAAGAATCTTGGAGGGACCTTGGGGTTTGGAAGCTGAGCGTGTTTCTTCCGGAATCTGGATCTGAAGTTGTCGGAACAGTTTGTGACCATTTTCATCAGAGGTTACCACATATTGTCTGTTCTGATATGAAAAGATTAGTTTGGTGGGGAAGCCCCACTTATACTGAACTTGAATGGCCTGGAGCGCTTTAGTGTAAGGTTGGAGCTCTCTCCGCAGATTCAAGGTTATGGCAGAGAGGTCAGAAAATACATGCACATGGGAGTAGGGGTCAGGAAGTGCACCATTTTTTCGCATGTAGGACATCAGGTCGTCTTTCACTTGAAAAAACAGAAATCTTGCAATCACATCCCTGGGTGTCGTATTAGGTAGATGGGCTGGTTTCGGGAGTCGATGGGCTCTGTCTATTGTTGGTTCTATTTCAGGTGTTTTAGGGAGGGCAGCTTTAACTAAAGATTTTAAATAGGTGGTGAGCTCTCCTGGAGGAATTTGTTCTTCAATGCCCCTGAATTTAATGTTGTTGCGTCTGCTCCTGTCTTCCAGGTCTGCTGCCTTTGATTTGAGCCAGACTATATCAGAGGTCTGAGATTCTGAAGTGTCCACCATGATGTTGTGAGCCTTAGTGAGCTCAGAAATTTTGTCCTCCGCCTTATGCACCCTGTCCCCCAATAGTGCTAAGTCTTGGCGCAGTTCGTTATTCATAGAGGAGATTTCTGCAAGCAGGGGGGATTTAAAAGTGAGTAGTATGTCTTTAATGTATGTTTGTGTGGCCGCTGTATCGGAGGCAGGGAAGGCCTCAAAGGGGTATGGTGCAGGAGAGTGTCTCTGGCCAGTGCGCGGGGGGGGGGGACCCCGGGCCTACCTGCGTGCTTGATTCCTGGTCGTCTTCTCTGCGAGGTCTGGATTTAGCTGGGCTGGTGGAGGGAGATGCTGAATCTGGAGAGGAGAGAGTGGTCTCTTGGTAAGTGTCTGCCGCTCGGGTTGTGATGCTGTCCGCCGTGGATGATTCATGCGGCTGTGATGCAGGCTTTCCGGCGCCATCTTGGATCCCCGGATCAGCGCGCGGAGGGAAGAAGTCGGTCAGTTTTTGTGGTTTCTGACCTGACTTCTTCCTTTTCTTTGATAGATCCAGGTCCATGGTGTCGTCCTCCATCTATGTGGGGAAAATGGTCTGCTTTGGCAGTGGCTTGCTGTCGCTTTTGGGCCTGCTGAGAGCGGAGCTCAGCTAGTGTGCGTCCGTCCTGTTCTCCGCGCTGGCCACGCCCCTGAACATAATTATTTGAAGGTTGACTTTTTTGTTTTAAAAACACTTTTCTTTTATTGGTCGGATGAAATATGCTAATTTTTTGAGATAGGAATTTGGGGTTTTTATGAGCTGTATGCCAAAATCATCAATATTAAAACAATAAAAGGCTTGAACTACTTCAGTTGTGTGTAATGAATCTAAAATATATGAAAGTCTAATGTTTATTAGTACATCACAGAAAATAATGAACTTTATCACAATATGCTAATTTTTTGAGAAGATCCTGTATATATATATATATATATATATATATATATATATATATATATATATATATATATATATATATATATATATACACTTTAGTCTGTCCTTCTGCCATACTGTTACCGATTTTTGCCTGGATATTGACTACTCTCTGCCTGCCACCTGCACAACCTCATCAAGACTTATCGAATCAATTAATGACCGGTCGACAGCTCGGTAAACTACCGAACTCGATAAGTTGATTTCAGGATTCATCAACGTTATCTACAGCAGTTAGCGAGCATTCGGTAATCATTCGGTAATGATGCGATAAAACGGAAGAAAGTGCAATTCATGAAAATGAAAGTGGACGTGGTTTAGCGTTACATTTAGGATTAGTTATCTCCTTCACTGCTCTGTCGTTATTCCTGTCAGATTATTGCTGACAGAGAAGATGGAGCCATTTGAAGTGGTTATGTATCAGCTGAGAGTGATTCAAAGGCGCAGAAGGGCAAGAATAAGGTCTAGAACCATATCAGTTTGCAAGAGAATGGATTTATTTGCTATACCAGGGCATCTGCATTTCTCTTATATCACCTTCTAAGAGAGCACAGGCAGTGCCAGGGTTAACTAAAAGGCTAGCTGCACTAATTTTTTTCTGAAAAAGCTCCTCAAGTCGTAGCTGGAGAAATTGTGGAATTATCCCAAGAAACCCTATTCGGAATGTTGCTACGTGGTGTTCAAAGGACCGCCTTTTATACCCACAATTCCACGGGAATCTTATGGCCTTGTGTTAAATTACCGCTGTAAAATGGAAATATCGACACGTTACCGAATGGTTACCGCATAGTTATCGTCACGTTACCAAATGCGAAAAAACCTTGATGAATGCAATTAGAAATCGATAAACTTAGAATTCTGTAATTTAACAAACTGGAAAAAGTTATCGCAAAGACAATGATGAATCGAGGCCTTTGTCTACTCTCTGCCTGCCACCTGCACCAACCTCTGCCTGGAATTTGTCTACTCTCTGCCTGCCACCTGCACCAACCTCTGCCTGGATATTGACTACTCTCTGCCTGCTGTCTGCACCGACCTCTGCCTGGCGTTTGTCTACTCTCTGCCTGCCGGCTGCACGACTTCTGCCTGAATTTTGTCTACTCTTTGCCTGCCCCCTGCACCGACCTCTGCCTGGATTTTGTCAACTCTCTGCCTGCCGCCTCCACCGACTTTTGCCTGGATTTTGTCTGCTCTCTGCCTGCCGCCTGCACCGACCTCTGCCTGGATTTTGGCTACTCTCTGCCTGCCACCTGCACCCACCTCTGCCTGCATATTGACTATTCTCTGCCTGCCACCTGCACCCACTTCTGCCTGGATTTTGTCTACTCTCTGCCTGCCGCCTGCCGCGACCTCTGCCTGGATTTTGTTTTCTCTCTGCCTGCCGCCTGCACCGACCTCTGCCTGCATATTGACTACTCTCTGCCTGCCACCTGCACCCACTTCTGCCTGGATTTTGGCTACTCTCTGCCTGCCACCTGCACCCACCTCTGCCTGCATATTGACTACTCTCTGCCTGCCACCTGTACCGACCTCTGCCCGGATTTTGTCTGCTCTCTGCCTGCCACCTGCATCCACCTCTGCCTGCATATTGACTACTCTCTGCCTGCCACCTGCACCCACTTCTGCCTGGATTTTGACTACTCTCTGCCTGCCACCTGCACCCACCTCTGCCTGCATATTGACTACTCTCTGCCTGCCACCTGCACCCACTTCTGCCTGGATTTTGACTACTCTCTGCCTGCCACCTGCACCCACCTCTGCCTGCATATTGACTACTCTCTGCCTGCCACCTGCACCCACTTCTGCCTGGATTTTGACTACTCTCTGTCTGCCTTTGTACAGTTTTACAATGTTTTCAGTTCATGCATACATTTAATTAATTCAACAAATTTGTGTTCTAGTCTTGTATTTATATGCAGAATGTCTCCCAGGCTTTTATTCTGACATATTTTGGTGAGTTATGACTTAAGAATTGGAGGCCTAAAATTATTGAAAAAAAATGTACTGCTTTTGACTCCTAATTCCAGACAGAAATGCACCGGCAGGGAGATTATATAAGGTATCTGAGAAATACATATATGTAAAATGTCTGCTTTTGTGTTGTGTTATTATTATTGACCACAAGATGGTGCTATTATACATGATCAGATACTGGATACATCTTCCATGCACACCAGGAAACAAATCATAGCTTTCAGCTGTACCTGGTTTGGAGGGACAGTCCCTCTTTGGAACAAGAGAGACACAGGCCTCTTGAGGAATGACCACAAGTTCTCAATGGGATTAACCCTCTTGCCGTTCCAATTCTGTCGGCAAGGGGGCGGCGCAGCACTTTTTTTTTATTTTTATTTTTCTTTAATTCATGTAGCTAGCCTAGCGCTAGCTACACGATAGCCACTGACAAGCGGCATCCTCCTATATACTTCGATCGCCGCCGGCGACCTTTGCAAGCAGGAAATCCCGTTCAGATTGGGATTTCCTGCAGGGCTTCCCCCGTCGCCATGGCGATGGGGCGGGATGACGTCACCGGCGTCACGGACATCGGGACGTCAGAGGGAATCCCGATCCACCCCTCAGCGCTGTCTGGCACTGATTGGCCAGGCTGCGCAAGGGGTCTGGAGGGGGGGGGGGTGGCGCGGCGGGTAGTGGCGAATCGGCGGCGAGCGGCGGTGATCGGGATATGCACGCAGCTAGCAAAGTGCTAGCTGCGTGCAATGAAAAAAATTGTGAAAATCGGCCCAGGGGGGCTGGAGAAATCCTCCTGCGCAAGAAGGTTAAGATCTGGGGGGTTTCCAGGCCATGGACCCAAAATTTCAACGTTTTGGTCCCTGAGCCACTTAGTTATCACTTTTGCCTTATGACACGGTGCTCCATCGTGCTGGAAAATGCATTGTTCTTCACCAAACTGTTGTTGGATTGTTGGAAGAAGTTGCTGTTGGAGGGTGTTTTGGTGCGTACGTTAAAAAGGGGCGCTGGGAAAAAAGGGCGCCGGGTTTTTAACGATAAGCATTGATAACGTTTAAAAATGTATTGTACTGTATTTCGTTTAAAATTAATGTTTTATAAAGTTATAAATCATTAAATAATGTGCATTAAATCGGCAATTGTAAAAACGTTAATCTTTCGTTTAAATAGTGAAACGTATAATAACGTTTAAAAAAAAAAAAATTACTAAGTAACCCTCCCTGTACCTACCCCTAACCCCTAGACCCCCCTGTTGATGCCTAAACCTAAGACCCCCCCTGTTGGTGCCTAAACCTAAGACCCCCCTGTTGGTGCCTTAACCTAAGACCCCCCTGTTAGTTTTTTCGTTTAAAAATAATGTTAAAAAAAATTGTACTGTTTTTCGTTTAAAAATAATGTTTAAAAAAAAATATTGTACTGTTTTTCGTTTAAAAATAAAATTTAAAAATGTATCAATCATTTAATAATGTGTAATCATGAGAAACAGTAATAAAACATTAAGTCTCCGGGCGCCGCTTTTAAAACGTTATTTTTCTCCGGCGCCCTTTTTTCCTATCGGGCGCCCATTAAATGAAATTTATTATAGGAGTGAATGGCGGCGCCCGATTTGTCCACTAGCCTCAGGCGCTCGAATTTACTGTTCCCGTTTTGGTACCATTCTTTATTCATGGCTGCGTTTTTTGGCAAAATTGTGAGTGAGCCCACTCCCTTGGATGAGAAGCAACCCCGCACATGAATGGTCTCAGGATGCTTTACTGTTGGCATGACACAGGTCTGATGGTAGCGCTCACCTTTTCTTCTCCTGACAAGCCTTTTTCCAGATGCCCCAAACAATCGGAAAGGGGCTTCATCGGAGAAGATGACTTTGCCCCAGTCCTCAGCAGTCCATTCACCATACTTTCTGCAGAAGATCAATCTGTCCCTGGTGATTTTTTGGGAGAGAAATGGCTTCTTTGCCGCCCATCTTGACAGCAGGCCATCTTCCAAAAGTCTTCTCCTCACTGTGAGTGCAGATGCGCTCACACCAGCCTGCTGCCATTCCTGAGCAACCTCTGCACTGGTTGCACTCCGATCCCACAGCTGAATCCTCTTTGGGAGATGATCCTGACGCTTGCTGGACATCCTTGGATGCCCTGATGCCTTCTTAACAAGAATTGAACCTCTTTCCTTGAAGTTCTTGATAATCCTATAAATTGTTGATTTAGGTGCAATCTTAGAAGCCACAATATCCTTGCCTGTGAAGCCATTTTTATGCAATGCAATGATGGCTGCATGCGTTTCTTTGCTGGTCATCATGGTTAACAATGGAAGATCAATGATTTCAAGCATCATCCTCCTTTTAACATGTCAAGTCTGCCATTCTAACCCAATCAGCCTGACATAATGATCTCCAGCCTTGTGCTCGTCAACATGCTGAGTTAACAAGATGATTACTGAAATGATCTCAGCAGGTCCTTTAATGACAGCAATAAAATGCAGTGGAATGGTTTTTTTTGGGATTCAGTTAATGGCAAAGAAGGACTACACAATTCCTCATAACATTCTGGAGTATATGCAAATTGCTATTATAAAAAACTTAAGCGCCAACTTTTCTAATTTCCAATATTTTTGACAGTCTCAAAACTTTTGGCCAGGACTGTACATTTGTCTTAGCAATAAGGCCCCTTTCACATGGGCTGTAGTTCAGCAGTGCGTTTACTGCTACTCAAACACTTATGGAAGCAGCTCAAGTGTTTATGTGAGTTTGTAAGCTTTATGGTGCGTTACTGATAGATGTTTAGTGTTTAATATGAGTTCTTGTTTGGATGTAAAACGCTGCGTTAACGCATGTAATGCGTTTAGTAAACATTAGTTGTGCAGTAGAAAGTGTTTTTTTTTAAAGATGAATACTTTCAATCAGGGCCGGCCTTAGGTTTCCCAGCGCCCTGAGCGAAACCTGATTTTGGTGCCCCTCCATCCTCTCCACGTGCGCACACACACACACACACACACACACACACACACACACACACACACACACACACACACACACACACACACACACACACACACACACACACACACACACACACACACACACACACACACACACACACACACACACACACACACACACACACACACACACACACACACACACACACACACACACACACACACACACACACACACACACACACACTTCACCTTTTCTCCTGAGTTACCCCCTAGGACAGTGGTTCTGACACATCACGCCAAATGCTCAGATCTCCGTGACACATCACATATGTATAATAGAAAATACTAATAACCACAAAATGGATGGAAAGAGTGCATTATCCTGAATACATTTAAAAATGAAGGCTAGAACATTTCAGGAATATTAATAAAAACAATCAGTGGGACAGTTAGGTCCCCCCCAACTGGAATGCTAGCACAGTGCCGACAATTTGCACCATGCGTTATAGCCGCAGTGCGCCCACCCCCAATAAAATGCCCTCAGACTACTGTAAGTATAGGTAGGTAGCCAGGTATAGGTGCCCCCAGTATATGATCTCATGTGCAGGTGCCCTCAGTAAAGGTAGCCAAGCATAGGTGCCCCCAGTATAGGAAGTCAGGTGTAGGTGCCCTCAGTATAGGTAGCCAGCTATAGGCGCCCCCTTGGAAGCCGGCGCCCTGAGCGACCGCTCCTGTCGCTCAGGTCAAAGGCCGGCTATGCTTTCAATTTTAAAAAAATTGTCTTTTTGAGAACAGGAAATGGCCTAGTTGACCTGGAATTAATGTTTAGGCACTAACCTGGAAGTGTATACCTTAAATTGGAAGTGATACTGGTTGTCATAACAGGAAATGTTTATATGATCTAGGAAATAAAATAGCAAAAAGGGTTTTGAACTGGGAACTTCACCTACAAAAAAAAGGTGTAAGCTAACAGAACAGTGAAGATTACTTCCTGTTACACCTCAAGGCATTATGGGCCACTTCCAGTCCTCCCAAATGCTTGGCAAATGATTGCGTAGCATTGGCAAGCGTTCAGACGCGATTGCATCACCACCAGGCAAGCATTTGAAGGCAGTAGGCAATCCCAGACACGACATGCGGCGGTTTACAAACGTACGATGACCGCACAGCTCATCGAACGCCTACAAATGCTTACAGTTCAAAAGAAAATAACGCCCCCATTCGCTCCTATTATAAGGACTGCAGATAGGCGTTTGCACCGCTTGCAAACACCTGGAATAAACGTTCGTGTGAAAGGGGCCTAAGAAAGCGAGAAGCTGATTGGCTGAGGGACTTAGACAGTTCTCCAATAGAGTTGAGGTTTAAATTTGACCTTGCATGCATTTGACACTGAGCCAAATCAGTGCTGGTTAATGAATTAGGTTTGACTGCCTTAGGCCTCTTTTCTGTTGAGCTGTGTGCTCAGCAAGCTGCAACAAGCAGTTACCAGGCAGCAGTGAGCAGTTATCAGGCAGCAGTGAGCAGTTACCAGGCAGCAACAAGCAGTTACCAGGCAGCAGTGAGCAGCTGTGAGAGTTTGAGAGGCATTTCACTGCCTATCAACAGTCCATGGAAAGGAGGCCCTTGTTTCAATGCAATGGAAGTTCTTATGCAAATTTAAATTTCAAGCTCATCACTCATTAAGACTCTTTATTGTCTGACATCCTGCTGACCTTCAGGCCTCTTTTCCATGAGCAGTTAATAGCACCGGCGTAACTACCGGGGATGCGACCCCATCAGCTGCAGGGAGGCCCTATAGGGCCTGCCAGCCGGGTGCGGGGGGAGCGCTGCCGCTCGCCCGATTCTGGGACCCCCCAGCCAGGTGTTGAACTGGCCGCGGCATCTTATAGACTCTGGGCCAGTTCATTTCCCGCAGCCCGCAGTCTCCTGGGAGGCAGAGCAGGGCTACGGGAAGATGGCCGCCGAAGCCCTGCACTGGAGACTATTTGTGTCTCCAGTACAAGGCTTCGGGCGCCATCTTGCCATAGCTCTGCTCTCTGCCTGTCAGCGCGGGAGATGTGCTGCAGGACGATCATCGGGGGATCTGCACACCAGAGGCCATCCGGGAACGGAGACTTCTGCCAGGTGAGTGAATTGTTTTGAATTGCGTTTCTCAGAATTAGTTGGTTTTTGTTTGTCCACTCGTCTCTTGAGGAATGACCACAAGTTCTCAATAGGATTAAGATCTGGGGGTCCAGACCATGGACCCAAAATGTCAACGTTTTAGTCCCCGAGCCACCTAGTTATCACTTTTGCCTTACGACATATTGCTCCATCGTGCTGGAAAGTGCATTGTTCTTCACCAAACTGTTGTTGGATTGTTGGAAGAAGTTGCTGTTGGAGGGTGTTTTGATACCATTCTTTTCTGGTGACTGCTGCCCACTGTATGATTTTCTGGTGAACGCTGCCCACATTGCGATTTTCTAACAGTCATTCAAGAGACAGCAGTTGCATTAGAAAAACTGCATTCATTTATTTATGACCACTTCACAAATATGCCTTGAACCAAAAAGTGTTTTTTGAGTAAAGAAGTATGTTTTTTTTATCTTATCAATGCATCTGTAATTAAAACACATTTTTAAACTTAACCTACAATCATACATGTAAATCCTAAAAACCCAGTGAATGAGCTTAGAGATCTGCTAGCCCAACATAAAAACACACACACACACACCTCACACACACACACACACACATACACACACATACACACACCACACACACACCACACCACACACACACACCACACCCACACACACACACACACACACACCACACCACGCACACACACACACACACACCACACCACACCACACACACACACACCACACACACACACACACACACACCACACCACACCACACACACACACACCTCACACACACACCTCACACACACACACACACCACACACACACACACACACACCACACCACACCACACACACACACCTCACACACACACACACACCACACACACACACCACACACACACACCACACACACCACACCACACACACACACACACCACACCACACCAAACCACACACACCACATCACACCACACACACACCACACCACACCACACACACACCACACCACACACACACGCCACACACACACTCACCCCACCACACCACACACCACACACACACACACACCACACACACACCACACACACACACACACACCACACGCACAATACACACACACCACACACACACACCACATCACACCACACACACACCACACCACACACACCACACCACACACACACTCACCCCACCACACCACACACCACACACACACACACACGCACGCACGCACACACACACACACACACACACACACATACATACATTATACATACATACATACACAACCCCCCCCCCTCACACACACACACACACACACACACACACACACACACACACACACTTGGGGGAAAAGCTTCACAAAATGCCCCTGTGCCATGGACACACCAGGTTCATTTTTTTTTCCTGGTTTTTCTCCTCTAATTCCAGGTGCGTCTTATGGTCCGGAGCATCTTATAGTCCGAAAAATACGGTACTTTAGAACTCTTGCATCTTTAGAACTCTAGCTGAGGGCTAGAACGCACCTTTCACGATACTAGCTGAGTTTGAGAAAATGGCAGAGCACAGAAGACTTTCATTTATCCAAAATAAAAGCATGAACTTTCTATTTCTGAAAGGACCAATGCTGACTCAGTATTAGATTTTATGATTTATTAAACTGAAATAATAATACAATATAATACAATATTAGTCTCAGCTGCCTCTGTATTGGGGCTGAGCTGGTGGATGTTCTTCAGCTTTGGGGTCCGTCCAGATGGAGGATCTAGGCCGGCTCCTCCTAACATCGCCAAATGTCAGGCGGCACTGGTCCTAAATATCTGCAATAGAAAAAAAAAAACAAATTAATATGTGCTGTATATATTTTTACAGATTAGATGGTTTGTTGTATTTAAGGAATGAGTGCTGGAAAATATCTCCGGTAAAGGGTCATCACCTAGATGGAACATGATGACCGGCTCTATCTAACATGGTGCAGCTCATATCAGACGGCTCTGGTCACTTGTATCAGCAAATAAAACAAATGTTACAGGTTAAGGTTTATCTGCAAATGTGAATTGAAGTAATGTGTCATATGAGAGTTGTTGTGCAGCATTATGCTTATTTGTTGTAAACTTCTTTTATACACTTACCCAATCTGGGGCCAGTAAAAGGTAAAGTCCAGTTAAAGTCCATTCCCAGTGGACCACCATGACTGGCTCTTTCCAACAGGCCCGCTGTCAGATGAGTCTGGTCATTGGTAGTCCAGGGTCTGGAGAAGGTCAAGTCCGGTAGAAGCTGTGTCTGACGCGTGGCTCTGGAGAAGTGACATCTACAGCGGGAAGAGAGGATAACAAAGGTCAGAAAACATCACTTGGCAGACAATATAGTAACAACAGTTAATCCACAAACAACTTTATATCTGAACATTGAGCCCCTTTTTTTCCTGTTACCTTACAAGATATTTGTAAGAAGTTAGATGGAGATTAGTTTGGTGCAACACGCTTCACTTGTAATAACTATAGCATATGTAGAAACAGTAAATGATCATTAGAATAGATTTACTATGTTTTGTAACATCAAAATGTAGCGAAGACAAAGAAAATGCTCTTGAAGTTGCTTCCCGTTCATTACTCCTTTCTTCAATATTAGTCGCTTCTGGTTGGCCTTTTTACATTGGTGGTTAGTATTATTGTACATTTGTGGCAGCACACCCAATATAAACGTGCTGGTAATGGGCTGGATGATGAGCACAAAAGCACACTGACATTGTAACTGGCTGTGAACTGAAATTACACTTCTTTGCATCCATGACAACAGAACTATCTGCACTCTGGTTGGAGTATTGTTGACATGAGACAGACCAGAAACTATCCTCTTGCTGCTGGAGTAATTAACTGCACAATATAGGAGTTTTTGTTTCTTATTTTTAATACCTGGTTGACTAGCAATAACCATTAACACCATTATCTGTTTTTTCTCTGCTAAAGGCCATATGTATTATTATCTACATCTTTCTATATCATATACATATACAATCATGTTAAACTAATGTTTGCCATTAATCGCTGAAATCAATGACTCCCACTGAAAACATTTGTTTTTTATCAATGAAACCATAATGTCCCTTTATGCTGTCAGTGTCAACATAACTATAATAGATGAGAAATTAGACAAGAAAAAATGGAGTACTTACCTGTGGGTAGGTTGTCTGATGGCTTGGATGCTCATCAGTGATGTGGAGAGGAGACAAGGCATGCTACATGCTGAATGGTGTGTGGAGGCTGGATGATTATTCTTGGGGTGGCCTGACATCTGGGTGCATGGGAGCAGTGTGGTAGCTGGAAGCCCATGCA
This sequence comes from Hyperolius riggenbachi, assembly GCF_040937935.1. Lineage (NCBI taxonomy): Eukaryota > Metazoa > Chordata > Amphibia > Anura > Hyperoliidae > Hyperolius > Hyperolius riggenbachi. The sequence continues at coordinate 30,094,450 of NC_090657.1, read as the reverse complement.
GGGCACACAAACGGGACGTCAGTGAACACGACCTGGTCCTCTGGTGCAAGTGGAACGATGCCTCTTACAGTATAAAAGGGCAGAATTGCATCGTCCTCATCTTGCTGTGGGCAGTGTTGTTGCACTGCAATTGGTGACGGCAGGATGCCAGTCTCCACCTCTTTCCAGTTAATATCAGAAAAGAATGGATGGCTTCTGATGTCACCATGGACTCCCAGCTGTTGGCTCCTGTTTTGACGCAGAAGCTTTTGTAAAAAGTCAGCGGTTTGATCTTCATGCCCTTGGTAGGAAGGCTTTGTTTCTAGTTGTAGCTCCTCCCTTGCCCATGGCTCATCGGCCCATGTGGGTGACATGCTCGAGTAGTCTCCTTTAATCAGGTGGTATAGCATGACACCCAGTGCATACCAGTCCATTGCTTCGGTCATATATTTTGTTTTCTTCACAGCTAGTCCGAAATCCGTGATTTTGATATGTCCATCTGCAGTTAGCATGATGTTATCCTCTTTCAGATCTCGGTGAATGATTCCTTTGCTGTGTAGGAACTGGATGCCACAAACAAGCTCTGCTGAAATGAATTGGAGAGTCTTGAAATCCAGGTTTGTACCCAGGTAGTCAAAAAGGGTCTGTCCTGTGGCCAGCTCCATGACATAGAAGATGTAGTTGTCAGTGTGAAATGCTCCATAACCATGAATGAGGAAGGGGCTCTGGCTAGTGATTGCCAGATATTGTCCCTCATCTAAGTATTCCTGACATCTTAGGAGCATTCTCTTTTTGAGAACCTTGATGGCAACACGTTCTTGACGTACTGCATCTGTTGCAAGCAGGACCTGACCGAAAGCTCCTTCTCCAAGAACATGATGGAAGGTGAATTGGTCTGCTGTTAAAGGAACAGAGGAGGCCTCAAGGGTTACACTGTCTTGAGCCTCCATGTCGCTGTCCATCCTGATTCTCTTGCTTTTCTCTGTTTTAGGGCCACTGTCCATTTCTGATCTTTTCCTTTTTTGAGTTCCAGTAAGTTTTCTGAATCTCTTGCTTGGTCCAGCCTTTTCTTCAGATCTTTTTCTTTTACAGGATTCACTGTCCTTGTCGCATCTCTTTGCCCTTTCATGGTTTTCTTCGGTCTTTGATGTCTTATGTGACCGACCATGAGGAGGGCTATGGCGTTGGGTAGTAGATCCACGCACCAGTCTAACAATGCGGTCACGAGCATTTCTCATGAAGGCAGCAACTCTGTGCAGAGTGGTCATTGTAGCATTTTCCCTCTTAGTCTCTCTCTCCTCTTCTACCTCTTTGTCCTCCTCCAGGCGCTTGTATGCGTCCAGCTTCTTTCTTCCACTAGAGCCCATGATGGGAAAGTGGAATAGATAAAATCGCAGAAAATCAAATCAGATATTCGCTAAGCTCAGTAAATAACACCTCGCTAGTCGACTGTTCTGATCAACTCTGAGGCCAGGTGCTCAGGAGTCTCCATATATAGCTGAGCCTTGTATTGTGATGTCATAATAAGCTGTGCTCATGATGTCACCGGTCACATGACTGGTGCAGGTGCAGATGGATGTTTGTTATTTTCTTAGTTAGTTTGTTTTTTTGTATTCAAAAGCATTTCCTGAACGGCAGTTGCTAAGCCTAACTGCCACAATAGTAAGATACCAGCCAGCCTCCCAGCCCACTTGCACACTGTTTTAGCAGTTAGCAAATGCTGATCAGGAAATGCTTTTGCAAACAAACAAAAAACTGAGAATCCCCCATGAGCAGTGTTTCTTGTGAATTCTCGCCAAAGTGACTTTTGCATCGAAAACATAGTTTTCGATTTCGAGAATTTTTTACAAAAAATAGCTTTTTTTTTCGTTTTTAGAAAAATCTATATTTTTACAGTGAAAATGCAAAAAAAAAAAAAAACAACAAAACAAAAACATATTACCACAAAAAAAAAATGTGAAAAGTGCGACAACACAGAAAAACAATATTTCTACCATGACCATTTTTGCCGCAAAAATGCAAAACATCGATATTTTAGCGCAGAAATTTCGCAAAAAATGCAAAAAAATATCGAACACGATTTCGATGGAATTTTCACTCAGTAATCAAAATAATCATTGTTTTCGCAAAAATAAATGCGAAAATAATGTTGGCATTCACTTATCACTGTCCATGAGGAGATGGATTAGTCCAAAACCTGTCAGTTCTGTCAGATATAAACTACTTGCTGCAGTGGTCCTTTAAAAATAAAGGAAAAAAGGTGAATATAGCATGTCAGGTTTCCTATAGCTAATCATCAGAATTCATTGTTTACTGGCTCTGCTGCTGTCATCTGAATGTAACTGTCCCCTGACATGTGCTGTAGCAGCTTCTGCTGTGTGTAATGCTGGGGATACATGGTATGTTTCTGTACCGTGTATCGACCAGCTGATCCGGCCAGCTGATAATATTCAGCTGGCCCGATCGTGCCGCTAGACCCGCGCCTGCTCGATTCCCGCCGGCGGACAATGGCAGGGAATCGAGCGGTGATAAGGAAGCGCCGACGGGGACGAGCGGCAATCGATCCGCGTGCATGCGCGGACGAGCGGGGATGCGCCGGCATCGAGTCGCTGGCTCGATCCGGCGCAATAAACGAGCCATGTATGCACGGCATAAGAGATAACGGTGTAACAGAAGGCACCAAAAACGGCAAAATAATTAAATGCTATGGGCCCATTCACACGTTAGTGATTAGCGCTAGATTTTCACGGTAAAACGCATATTTTTTGCTCTACATTTTTGCAATTTTTGAGTGATCGCTATTAGTGCTTTGTTTAAATTTCAACCGCCATCGCTCAAAAAACAGGAAAAAAGAATCACCGGCGAATGCGGCAGTGAGATCACTACCATATACTTAACATTACACTAGCGCTTTTACAATCACCAGCTATCGTGGCAGTGAGATCACTGCCATGCATCTAACATTACACTAGCGCTTTTACAATCACCGGCTATCGTGGTAGTGAGATCACTGCCATGCATCTAACATTACACTAGCGCTTTTACAATCACCGGCTATCGTGGTAGTGAGATCACTGCCATGCATCTAACATTACACTAGCGCTTTTACAATCACTGGCTATCGTGGCAGTGAGATCACTGCCATGCATCTAACGTTATACTAGCGCTTTCTGTGATCGCCGTTGATTCTGCGATTATCAGTAAAAGGACGGTTTCTTTGCTTTCTGTGAATAAAGCATTGTTTAATAACCATTACTTATGATTAATTAACCCCCCTGGCGGTAATCCCGACCTGTGCTCGGGCTCCACTTTGTGTGCTAGGAGTGGTAAGTGCAAGCTCAGGTCAGGCTGGTAAGAAATAGCCGCATGCTCACTGTTTCTGGGTCCTGCGCGTGATCAGCGCTGCACAGTGGGACCCAGGCCTCTCCCCCCGGCTATCATCACAGTCTTCGGCCGCCAGGATCCCCATTTCCAGGCTCTTCTTCAGGGGACCCGGCGGCCAATCAGAGCGCGGTGGCGGCGGTGCAGCGTGACGTCACAGGAGGCGGGGGCGGCACCATTTTTTAAAGTGGCCTTGACTGATTGCCCAGGGCAGAAGAAAAACATAGAGAGATGTGCACTGCATGTATCTGTGTGTATATATATATATATATACACACTATCTGGTGGCCCGGCGTTGCCCGGGTAAGCACTTGGCCGGTGTTGGCTCTGCCCACTTTTCCTAACCCTAGCACACAATTACTCAATTACTTAATGACCAAGTTTGTGAGCTTTGCGGTCTTTGGCATCAATAATTTGCATTGAAATAAAATAAATATGATTGGATGTGGCTCCACCCGTTTTCTGAAATTGTACTTCAATCACCCAATGGCTGTACCAGGTACAGGTGATTAACAGTGCAAGAGGCTTGTGTCATTAATAGTGCAAGAATGGCAGCAATTAAATATTCCCCTTAAAAATCAATAGGTGGATTTTGATTGGCTTTTGTAGGCTCCACCCACTTTTCTGAATATTAATCCCGGCCAGTGACCAACTGTGCAAAGTTTGAGAACCCTACCATTAACCGTGTAAGAATGGCTGCAGTTTACATTTTCCCAATGAAATTTGTATTTTCTCCACCCACTGATGTCCTGACATTGTTTGAGTATGTATTTGGTTGGTGTTGGCTCCGCCCACTTTTTCTAACCCTAAACACACAATTACTCAGTGACAAAATTTGTGAGCTTTGCAGTCTTTGGCATCAATAATTTGCATTGAAATGAAACAAATCTGATTGGCTGTTTGTGGCTCCACCCTTTTTTCTGAATTTGAACCCCAGTCACCCAATGAGCAACTGTACCAGGTTTAAGGCCTGTGCCATTAACAGTGCAAGAATGGCAGCAATTACATATTCCCCTTGAAAATCAATAGGTGAATTTTGATTGGGTTTTGTAGGCTCCACCCACTTTTCTGAATATTAATCCCAGATACCCAGTGACCAACTGTGCAAAGTTTGAGAACCCTGCCATTAACAGTGTAAGAATGGCTGCAGTTTACATTTTCTCTGTGAAATTTGTATTTGGCTCCGCCCACTGATGACCCGGTATTGCCAATTATGTATTTGGCTGGTGTTGGCTGCGCCCACTTTTCCTAACCCCAACACACAATTAATCAATTACTCAATGACCAAGTTTGTGAGCTTTGTGGTCTTTGGCATCAATAACCTGCATTAAAATGAAACAATATACAACTAGAAGAAAAGTACCCAATTAAAACAGCACCAAACCACACAAGATATTATTCAAAAGGTACAAATCTTTATTGAATATGGAAACAGTAAAAACAATGATAGCATTCACCGAAGGTGAAGGTGGCGGTGTAATTATGTCAAAAATTAATTAGTTTATACAAAATAGCAACTCCTCACAACACTTCCCCTAACAATTATATTTGGTCATACAGATCATAGATAACAACACTTCCAATATATATTATATTCAAAATAATAGGTCAAGCAGGTGCCCTAAAAAATGGGACACCTTATAATAGTGTAAAAAAATGAATTTAGACACAAGGTGCGTGTAATAGTGCAATAATAAATTACCTATATAAAGGTGATGACCCTAAAAAGTCCAAGTATAGTAACAGTTAAAAACTGCAGTGCACCAACAGTGATAAGATATGACAACAATAAGTGAACGACAACCAAAGAGATTCAGCATGACCCGATGCTGTACAGAATTAAGAATTGAAATAGGAAACTTACGTGAGGGAAGAGGAGGAGGAGGGATAGACCACCGCCACACGCCTTAATGCATCACGCGGGTTCAACCCGCTTCAAGAGGAGGCAATTTACTAGTGGCGTAATGAACGCTTTTAAAACCCGCAAAGCCGTTCCGCGCTAATAGGTTTACGCCCATGGACGAGACGCGGCCGCGTCATAGCGTGACGGATGTCGGGTTGGCATGGTAACCCGACGCCATCACGCCGTCCCCATAGATACAGCCTCCAGAGTGGCGTAAATCAGAGAGGAACGCATGCGCAGAGGGAGATAACGGAAATAGATTAAAAGGGACAGGAGAATGCCAATTCCCGGCATCAACAAAGATAGAATATACCAAAGATAAACTACTGGTAGAGTACAATAAAAAGGAGTCTGAATTGACCAATTAGCCCTGCTGCAAGAAAAGAGAGGAATAGGTACTAAGATTCACACATATATATTAACATATGTAACACATATGGAAATTCGGGAAGAGATAATCAGGGAAGAGATAATCATAGAGAACACATGTAGTGCCACAAGGGAGACATCTAGTGGGCAGAAATAATAATGAATACAAGACCATTTTTGATTTTTTAGATATAAATTAATTCATGATACAGATAACAGAGAACTCAGATTTTCACTAGATCCTTAATTGAACTTTAAGAGAGACTTTCTTCCAAGCATCCAAGATACAGAAAGTGGAGGGAGGTATGTATGGATCCATCCAGGGTATTCATATAGCAACAGAGAACAATTCCACCGGAGTACTACAATATAATGTATATATATATATATATATATACAGTGGAGGAAATAATTATTTGACCCCTCACTGATTTTGTAAGTTTGTCCAATGACAAAGAAATGAAAAGTCTCAGAACAGTATCATTTCAATGGTAGGTTTATTTTAACAGTGGCAGATAGCACATCAAAAGGAAAATCGAAAAAATAACCTTAAATAAAAGATAGCAACTGATTTGCATTTCATTGAGTGAAATAAGTTTTTGAACCCTCTAACAATAAAAGACTTAATACTTAGTGGAAAAACCCTTGTTTGCAAGCACAGAGGCCAAACGTTTCTTGTAATTGATGACCAAGTTTGCACACATTTTAGGAGGAATGTTGGTCCACTCCTCTTTGCAGATCATCTCTAAATCCCTAAGGTTTCGAGGCTGTCTCTGTGCAACTCTGAGCTTGAGCTCCCTCCATAGGTTTTCTACTGGATTAAGGTCCGGAGACTGACTAGGCCACTCCATGTCCTTAATGTGCTTCTTCTTGAGCCACTCCTTTGTTGCCTTTGCTGTATGTTTTGGGTCATTGTCGTGCTGGAACACCCATCCACGACCCATTTTCAGTTTCCTGGCAGAGGGAAGGAGGTTGTCATTCAGGATTTCACGATACATGGCTCCGTCCATTTTCCCGTTAATGCGATTAAGTTGTCCTTTGCCCTTAGCAGAAAAACACCCCCAAAGCAAAATGTTTCCACCCCCATGCTTGACGGTGGGGATGGTGTTTTGGGGGTCATAGGCAGCATTTTTCTTCCTCCACACAGCGAGTTGAGTTAATGCCAAAGAGCTCTATTTTGGTCTCATCAGACCACAGCACCTTCTCCCAGTCACTCACAGAATCATTCAGGTGTTCATTGGCAAACTTCAGACGGGCCTGCACATGTGCCTTCTTGAGCAGGGGGACCTTGCGAGCCCTGCAGGATTTTAATCCATTGCGGTGTAATGTGTTTCCAATGGTTTTCTTGGTGACTGTGGTCCCTGCTAATTTGAGGTCATTCACTAACTCCTCCCATGTAGTTCTAGGATGCTTTTTCACCTTTCTCAGAACCATTGACACCCCACGAGGTGAGATCTTGCATGGAGCCCCAGAGCGAGGTCGATTGATGGTCATTTTGTGCTCCTTCCATTTTCGAACAATCGCACCAACAGTTGTCACCTTCTCTCCCAGCTTCTTGCTAATGGTTTTGTAGCCCATTCCAGCCTTGTGCAGGTCTACAATTTTGTCTCTGACATCCTTGGACAGCTCTTTGGTCTTTCCCATGTTGGAGAGTTTGGAGTCTGCTTGATTGATTGATTCTGTGGCCAGGTGTCTTTTATACAGGTGACTAGTTAAGACAGGTGTCCTTAATGAGGGTGACTAATTGAGTAGAAGTGTCTAACCACTCTGTGGGAGCCAGAACTCTTAATGGTTGGTAGGGGTTCAAAAACTTATTTCACTCAATGAAATGCAAATCAGTTGCTATCTTTTATTTAAGGTTATTTTTTCGATTTTCCTTTTGATGTGCTATCTGCCACTGTTAAAATAAACCTACCATTGAAATGATACTGTTCTGAGACTTTTCATTTCTTTGTCATTGGACAAACTTACAAAATCAGTGAGGGGTCAAATAATTATTTCCTCCACTGTATATATATATATATATATATATATATATATATATATATTTAGTCACATGACACATATACATATACTTTATATATTTTAAACTAAATCACCAAGTAATAAAGTGGGTCAAGACATGAGTGCAACCGGTCAAAGAGCAATTGCATCCAGTCGAGAACCCAGCAGTGTGTGACAAAACCAACCCATTTAGAAACAGAAGGACGATGTGAGTTTTTACACCCATAATACCAACAAGGATGATTGCTACTCACTAACAATCAACCAGAAGTTGTAAATACAACAGCAAAGGAACAAAGACAGTAAGTGTTAATATAAAAATACAAAAACATATATATATATATATATATATATATATATATATATATATATATATATATAGGCACATGCGTGTCGATACTCATACACACATGTGTCCTCATACCTACCGGCTCCTAAGGAAAAGATTTTGAAATTAGATAAGGCACAATATACACAATTACATAGTATATCATAGAAAGCAACAAAATCAAATGAGAGACAGAGGGACATATATAAATATAATAGGCTGCTCACCTTCAGCCAATTTACTAAGTAAGTATTGTGTGCTCCTTAAAAAACACCCAAACACCAAAGGACCAAAAACATGAGCGCAGAGACATACTCACAGATTCTCTAATCAATAACTTAGTTTTAATGCAGAAAACTGCTGAATGAAAAGTCTTCATTCAACCCACCAGGTCCCTGTGTACCTAACTCAAATATCCAACGGGTTTCTGCCCTCAGTAAAGCCTGAGTGATGTCACCACCACCAGGGCTGGATTTCTGGCAAGGCCACATAGGCCATGGCCTAGGGCACCAGAAGTTTAGGGGCGGCTCAGTGAGGGGCAGGAAAGCTGTTCTATGCAGTCACCCCTATCTACAAGAACAGCTTTAACCTTTGAACTCTCTGTCCTGTACTTGTGCCGTCCCTGTAAGACCTGTAAGCTCTATCCTGCAGGTATACATCAGTCTAACTCTCATGGTGACGCAATGGGTCCATCATTAATGAGATGGCAAGCATCACATAAAATTTCAAAACACAACTTCTAATCTATACACGTATTACTAAAATAGCTATTGTCTGTGACACCAATGATGGAAAGTAAGAAGAATTCTCATTGGGGCACACAGAGATAACCATACAGATGGTATAGTTGGCCTTGGGCGGAAAAAGTACAAATCCGGCCCTGACCACCACGTGGGGAAGGTGAAATTTTTTGTAAGCCAGTTATTGTCCAATTTTTGGTGCTGCTCTGATGACAACGTAAGGCATGCAAGGCCACAGGTGTGAGGGTTTTACCCTCTTCAAAATCCTTTGCGGACAACCTTATTGTAGAGAAATGTTTCTGTATTCTCTGCTTCAACATATTTTTAGTTTGTCCCACATATTTAAGACCACATGGACATTCCAGCAGATAGATCACCCCTGTGCTTTGACAATTGATATATTGTTGTATTTTGTGGTATCGTGTTGACGACACATTCCATACCTGTTTTACTTTTTGCATATGTGCACATATGTTGCAGCAACCACAGGCAAAATTTCCCTTAACCCTCCTGGCGGTTTGCTAAAAAATCGCCAGGGGGCAGCAAATATTTTTTAAAATTTTTTTTTTTTTCATGTAGCGATCGGCGATCAGGAGATCCCGTTCAAAGAACGGGATCTCCTGGAGGGCTTCCCCCGTCGCCATGGCGACGGGGCGGGATGACATCACCGACGTCATCGACGTCGTGACGTCAAAGGGGATTGCGATCCACCCCATAGAGCTGCCTGGCACTAATTGGCCAGGCAGCGCACAGGGTCTGGGGGGGGGCGGCTGCGGCGCGACGGATAGCGGCGGATCGGCGGGTAGCGGCGGCGATCGGGCACTGCACGCAGCTAGCAAAGTGCTAGCTGCGTGCAGCAAAAAAAAATTATGCAAATCGGCCCAACGGGGCCTGAGCGGTGCCTTCCGGCGGCATAGCCCGAGCTCAGCTCGGGCTTACCGCCAGGAAGGTAAGGTTATACAGAGGTTTCGGATTTTTCTTTTCGTAGTGACTTTTACATAATAGTTCCCACAGAGATGGAGCCCTTTTGGCCGTTAGAGCCGCCCCTTCAGTAATGTATTGTCTGATCACTGCATCACTGCGGAAAATAGGCCAATGTTGATTAAGGACTCTTTTTATACTCTGCCAGTGATCATTATAGGTTGTACATAGATGGACCAACTGACCTGTTTCTCGTTGCTTTGTTTTGAGGAGATCCTCTCGGTTTGCTTTTATTGCCCTCTGTTGGGCACGGTCCACCACTTTTTTTGGGTACCCTCTCTTTAAAAAACGGTCTCTCAAGGTACTGCTTTCTTTTTTAAAATCTTGATCATCAGAGCAATTCCTCCGAATGCGGAGGAACTGACCGACCGGAATATTATCTCTAAGTGAACCTGTGTGGAAAGAGGTATAATGTAGTAAATTATTTACAGCAGTCTCCTTTCGATATAAGGAAGTCTGGAGACTGCCATCCTCCCCAAGAATAATTCTCAAGTCCAAGAAGTTCACCTCTGTTTTTGAATAGTTCGCAGTAAGTCAAATATTATGTTCATTTTGGTTGAGGTGATTGATAAATTGTCGCGACAATTCTTCTGGACCATTCCAAAGGATCAATATATCATCCATGTAGCGATAAAATCCAAGGATGTATCTGTGAAAAAATTCAAATTCAGATGACCACACAATTTCCCTCTCCCACCAACCCAAGAATAAGTTTGCGATCGATGGGGCACATTTGGCCCCCATCGAAATTCCATGGGTTTGGAGGTAATAGTTACCATTGAATGTAAAGTAATTATGTTTCAGAACAAAGTCCAATAACCGACACAACAGATCACTGAAGGGCCATCTCATCATCGAGGTCATATTCAAGAAATATTTTGTCGTCTGTAGGGCATCCTTATGGTCAATATTGGTATACAGTGATTCAACATCAGCCGTTATTAAAAGCGAATCTGGAGGCAGAAACATATTATCCAATTTTAGAATAAGATCCGATGAATCCTGTATATAGGATTCGAGGCTCAAAACATGATCTTGGAGGAAAAAATCAAGAAAGGAACGACACCTTTCTATAAGGCTACCGATCCCTGCGACTATGGGGCGACCAGGAGGTATTTCCTTATTTTTATGCACTTTAGGCAATAGATAAAGTGTAGGTGTGACCGGGTTTTTAACTGTCAAATATTGCCATTCTCTCAGAGATATCAGGCCCTCCCCTTTAGCTTCACTCAGAATTAAATCCAAATCCCTCTTGAATGTAGTCACAGGGTTTGATCTCAGTTTCCTATAGAATTTGTTGTTTTCCAACTGTCGCATGGCCTCCTTCTCATAGAGGGTTCTAGGCCAAATGACTACATTACCTCCCTTATCTGCCTCCTTAATAACCACATCCTGTCTAGACTTAAGGGCCTGTAAGGTATCACGTTGTTCCCTTGTTAGATTATCACGTAATTCTGGATGTTTCTTAACCACTTCCCGACCGCCTAACGCACAGCGGCGGCCGGGAAGTGGAGCCCTTAAGGACCGGCTCACCCACAGAGGCGGCGGTCCATTTAAGGGCATGGGCGGAGCGATCGCGTCATCCGTGACGCGATCCTCCGCCGGCGCCTGTCACCGCTCGCTCGCCGCAACATCCCGCCGGCTATACGGAAGCGCCGGCGGGATGTTAACCCCGCGATCGCCGCATACAAAGTGTATAATACACTTTGTAATGTTTACAAAGTGTATTATACAGGCTGCCTCCTGCACTGGTGGTCCCAGTGTCCGAGGGACCACCAGGGCAGGCTGCAGCCACCCTAGTCTGCACCCAAGCACACTGATTTCTCCCCCCCCTGCCCCAGATCGCCCACAGCACCCATCAGACCCCCCCCCTGCCCACCCCCCAGACCCCTGTTTGCACCCAATCACCCCCCTAATCACCCATCAATCACTCCCTGTCACTATCTGTCAACGCTATTTTTTTTTATCCCCCCCCCTGCTCCCTGCCCCCTCCTGATCACCCCCCACCCCTCAGATTCTCCCCAGACCCCCCCCCCCCCCAGACCACCCCCCCCTGTTTACTGTATGCATCTATCCCCCTGATCACCTGTCAATCACCTGTCAATCACCTGTCAATCACCCGTCAATCACCCATCAATCACCCGTCAATCACCCCCTGTCACTGCCACCCATCAATCAGCCCCTAACCTGCCCCTTGCGGGCAATCTGATCACCCCCCCACACCAATAGATCGCCCACAGATCCGACATCAGATCACCTCCCAAATCCATTGTTTACATCTATTCTCTCCTCTAAACACCCACTAATTACCCATCAATCACCCATCAATCACCCCCTATCACCACTTGTCACTTTTACCTATCAGATCAGACCCTAATCTGCCCCTTGCGGGCACCCAATCACCCGCCCACACGCTCAGATTGCCCTCTGACCCCCCCTTATCAATTCACCAGTGCATTAATTACATCTGTTCTTCCCTGTAATAACCCACTGATCACCTGTCAATCACCTGCCAATCACCTATCACCCATCAATCACCCCCTGTCACTGCCACCCATCAATCAGCCCCTAACCTGCCCCTTGCGGGCAATCTGATCACCCACCCACACCATTAGATCGCCCGCAAACCCGCCGTCAGATTACCTCCCAAATGTATCGTTTACATCTGTTATCTTCTCTAAACACCCACTAATTACCCATCAATCACCCCCTATCACCACCTGTCACTGTTACCTATCAGATCAGACCCTAATCTGCCCCTTGCGGGCACCCAATCACCCGCCCACACGCTCAGATTGCCGTCTGACCCCCCCCTTATCAATTCACCAGTGCATTAATTACATCTGTTCTTCCCTGTAATAACCCACTGATCACCTGTCAATCACCTGCCAATCACCTATCACCCATCAATCACCCCCTGTCACCCCCTGTCACTGCCACCCATCAATCAGCCCCTAACCTGCCCCTTGCGGGCAATCTGATCACCCACCCACACCATTAGATCGCCCGCAAACCCGCCGTCAGATTACCTCCCAAATGTATCGTTTACATCTGTTATCTTCTCTAAACACCCACTAATTACCCATCAATCACCCCCTATCACCACCTGTCTCTGTTACCTATCAGATCAGACCCTAATCTGCCCCTTGCGGGCACCCAATCACCCGCCCACACGCTCAGATTGCCCTCAGACCCCCCCCCCCTTATCAATTCGCCAGTGCATTGATTACATCTGTCCTTCCCTGTAATAACCCACTGATCACCTGTCAATCACCTGCCAATCACCTATCACCCATCAATCACCCCCTGTCACTGCCACCCAACAATCAGCCCCTAACCTGCCCCTTGCGGGCAATCTGATCACCCACCCACACCAATAGATCGCCCGCAGATCCGACATCAGATCACCACCCAAGCGCAGTGTTTCCATCTATTCTCTCCTCTAAACACCCACTAATTACCCATCAATCACCCATCAATCACTCCCTATCACCACCTGTCACTGTTACCTATCAGATCAGACCCTAATCTGCCCCTTGCGGGCACCCAATCGCCCGCCTACACGCTCAGATTGCCCTCAGACCCCCCCTTATCAATTCGCCAGTGCAATATTTACATCTGTTCTCCCCTGTAATAACCCACTGATTACCTGTCAATCACCTATCAATCACCCATCAATCACCCCCTGTCACTGCCACCCATCAATCACCCCCTGTCACTGCCACCCATCAATCACCCGCTGTCACTGCCACCCATCAATCAGCCCCTAACCTGCCCCTTGCGGGCAAACTGATCACCCACCCACACCAATAGATCGCCCGCAGATCCGACATCAGATCACCACCCAAGCGCAGTGTTTCCATCTATTCTCTACCCTAAACACCCACTAATTACCCATCAATCACCCCCTGTCACTGCTACCTATCAGATTAGACCCCTATCTGCCCCTAGGGCACTCAATCACCCGCCCACACCCTCAGAATGCCCTCAGACCCCAGCCCTGATCACCTCGCCAGTGCATTGCTTGCATCCATTCCCCCCTCTAATCACACCTTGAGACACCCATCAATCACCTCCTGTCACCCCCTAGCACACCTACCCATCAGATCAGGCCCCAATTTGCCCCGTGTGGGCTCCTGATCACTCGGCCAAACCCTCAGACCCCCTTCCGATCACCTCCCCAGTGCATGGATTGCATCTATTTTCCCCTCTAACCACCCCCTGAGACACCCATCAATCACCTCCTGTCACCCCCCTAGCACTCCTATCCATCAGATCAGGCCCAATACAACCTGTCATCTAAAAGGCCACCCTGCTTATGACCGGTTCCACAAAATTCGCCCCCTCATAGACCACCTGTCATCAAAATTTGCAGATGCTTATACCCCTGAACAGTCATTTTGAGACATTTGGTTTCCAGACTACTCACGGTTTTGGGCCTGTAAAATGCCAGGGCGGTATAGGAACCCCACAAGTGACCCCATTTTAGAAAAAAAAGACACCCCAAGGTATTATGTTAGGTGTATGACGAGTTCATAGAAGATTTAATTTTTTGTCAAAAGTTAGCGGAAATTAATTTTTATTGGTTTTTTTTCACAAAGTGTCATTTTTCACTAACTTGTGACAAAAAATAAAATCTTCTATGAACTCGCCATACACCTAACGGAATACCTTGGGGTGTCTTCTTTCTAAAATGGGGTCACTTGTGGGGTTCCTATACTGCCCTGGCATTTTAGGGGCCCTAAACCGCGAGGAGTAGTCTAGAAAACAAATGCTTCAAAATGACCTGTGAATAGGACGTTGGGCCCCTTAGCGCACCTAGGCTGCAAAAAAGTGTCACACATGTGGTACCGCCGTACTCAGGAAAAGTAGTATAATGTGTTTTGGGGTGTATTTTTACACATACCCATGCTGGGTGGGAGAAATTTCTATGTAAATGGACAATTGTGTGTAAAAAAATCAAACAATTGTCATTTACAGAGATATTTCTCCCACTTAGCATGGGTATGTGTAAAAATACACCCCAAAACGCATTATACTACTTCTCCTGAGTACAGCGGTACCACATGTGTGGCACTTTTTTACACCCTAAGTACGCTAAGGGGCCCAAAGTCCAATGAGTACCTTTAGGATTTCACAGGTCATTTTGCGTCATTTGGTTTCAAGACTACTCCTCACGGTTTAGGGCCCCTAAAATGCCAGGGCAGTATAGGAACCCCACAAATGACCCCATTCTAGAAAGAAGACACCCAAAGGTATTCCGTACGGAGTATGGTGAGTTCATAGAAGATTTTATTTTTTGTCACAAGTTAGCGGAAAATGACACTTTGTGAAAAAAAACTATTAAAATCAATTTCCGCTAACTTGTGACAAAAAAATAAAAACTTCTATGAACTCACCATACTCCTAACGGAATAACTTGGGGTGTCTTCTTTCTAAAATGGGGTCATTAGTGGGGTTCCTATACTGCCCTGGCATTTTAGGGGCCCTAAACCGTGAGGAGTAGTCTTGAAACAAAAATGACCTGTGAAATCCTAAAGGTACTCATTGGACTTTGGGCCCCTTAGTGCAGTTAGGGTGCAAAAAAGTGCCACACATGTGGTATCGCCGTACTCGGGAGAAGTAGTACAATGTGTTTTGGGGTGTATTTTTACACATACCCATGCTGGGTGGGAGAAATACCTCTGTAAATGACAATCTTTTGATTTTTTTACACACAATTGTCCATTTACAGAGGTATTTCTCCCACCCAGCATGGGTATGTGTAAAAATACACCCCAAAACACATTGTACTACTTCTCCCGAGTATGGCGATACCACATGTGTGGCACTTTTTTGCACCCTAACTGCGCTAAAGGGCCCAAAGTCCAATGAGTACCTTTAGGATTTCACAGGTCATTTTGAGAAATTTCGTTTCAAGACTACTCCTCACGGTTTAGGGCCCCTAAAATGCCAGGGCAGTATAGGAACCCCACAAATGACCCCATTTTAGAAAGAAGACACCCCAAGGTATTCCGTTAGGAGTATGGTGAGTTCATAGAAGATTTTATTTTTTGTCAAAAGTTAGCGGAAATTGATTTTAATTGTGTTTTTTCACAAAGTGTCATTTTCCGCTAACTTGTGACAAAAAATAAAATCTTCTATGAACTCACCATACTACTAACGGAATACCTTGGGGTGTCTTCTTTCTAAAATGGGGTCATTTGTGGGGTTCCTATACTGCCCTGGCATTTTAGGGGCCCTAAACCGTGAGGAGTAGTCTTGAAACGAAATTTCTCAAAATGACCTGTGAAATCCTAAAGGTACTCATTGGACTTTGGGCCCTTTAGCGCAGTTAGGGTGCAAAAAAGTGCCACACATGTGGTATCGCCGTACTCAGGAGAAGTAGTATAATGTGTTTTGTGGTGTATTTTTACACATACCCATGCTGAGTGGGAGAAATATCTCTGTAAATGGACAATTGTGTGTAAAAAAAATTAACAAATTGTCATTTACAGAGATATTTCTCCCACCCAGCATGGGTATGTGTAAAAATACACCCCAAAACACATTATACTACTTCTCCTGAGTACGGCAATACCACATGTGTGGCACTTTTTTGCAGCCTAACTGCGCTAAGGGGTCCAAAGTCCAATGAGCACCTTTAGGCTTTACAGGGGTGCTTACAATTTAGCACCCCCCAAAATGTCAGGACAGTAAACACACCCCACAAATGATCCCATTTTGGAAAGTAGACCCTTCAAGGTATTCAGAGAGGGGCATGGTGAGTCCGTGGCAGATTTCATTTTTTTTTGTCGCAAGTTAGAAGAAATGGAAATTTTTTTTTTTTTTTTTCCTCACAAAGTGTCATTTTCCGCTTACTTGTGACAAAAAATAATATCTTCTATGAACTCACTATGCCTCTCAGTGAATACTTTGGGATGTCTTCTTTCCAAAATGGGGTCATTTGGGGGGTATTTATACTATCCTGGAATTCTAGCCCCTCATGAAACATGACAGGGGGTCAGAAAAGTCAGAGATGCTTGAAAATGGGAAAATTCACTTTTGGCACCATAGTTTGTAAACGCTATAACTTTTACCCAAACCAATAAATATACACTGAATGGGTTTTTTTTTATCAAAAACATGTTTGTCCACATTTTTCGCGCTGCATGTATACAGAAATTTTACTTTATTTGAAAAATGTCAGCACAGAAAGTTAAAAAAATCATTTTTTTGCCAAAATTCATGTCTTTTTTGATGAATATAATAAAAAGTAAAAATCGCAGGAGCAATCAAATAGCATCAAAAGAAAGCTTTATTAGTGACAAGAAAAGGAGCCAAAATTCATTAAGGTGGTAGGTTGTATGAGCGAGCAATAAACCGTGAAAGCTGCAGTGGTCTGAATGGAAAAAAAGTGGCCGGTCCTTAAGGGGTAGAAAGCCCTAGGTCCTCAAGTGGTTAAGTTTACTCAGATCGGATACAACTAAGTCAAAGAATACCTTAATTTGTGGGCATAATGAAATGGATGGCATAAAAGATGATGGTGATCTAAAGGGAGAGGGAGACCTAATATCATGTGTGATCTCATTTTCACTCACCAAATCAAGGAGGTCCTGGAAGACCTGACGGTCAATAGCATCCGGTAGTAAAAGGGCCTCCTGTTGTTGTAGCGTTGGGAGTCTCTTCTCATGATACATAAACTTAAGTGTAAGCCTTCTACAAAATAAGTATGTGTCTTTAACAACTTCAAATAGATCAAAAGTTTTTGTTGGAGAAAATGATAATCCTTTTTGGAGCAGTATCCTCTCTGGTTCAGTAAGGGGTTGTGGGGATTGATTTATTACCTGTAAGGATTCTGTTTCTAATCCCCCTGAGGGCTGCCTAGGAGCCTCCTTCTCTTTGGAGTATTCTTCAGTTCTTGTGCAGGATTTCCTAATCTGTTTCTGATAAGACCTACCCCCCCTTCTCCTTCGCTTCCGGTTTCTAAAAAATCAGATGTATCTGATGAGTTGGCCGGGTTTGGGTTAGTTGGCTGTTTACCAGATGCACCCCCCATGGGGTTTGGTTTGGGGCCTTTCTTAGTTCTCCTGTATCTTTTCCCTTTTGGGTTACGCCTATATTTCCAGAAATATGCTTTATTTTGATCGTAATCCCCTCTGTCTCTCAAAAGTTTTTTCTTTTTAGATTCTATAGTATCTTGTTCCACCTTTGCAACATCCCTTTGCAGTTGAGTTAAGAATGGTTGTACTAGTGTCAGGGAGTCAAATCTATCCAACTCCTTAATGAGGTCAGAGATTTTAGTTTAGGCAGTAATCTTCGATCATGTTCAAGCAACATATTAATAATTATAGTTGAGCATTTTCCAAGGCCAGTCTCCCATTCCTCCCTTTCCCTCAGATCAACTTCCCATGAAGGAAATATTTGAATCCTTAACCCTCTGGGGTAAATACCCTCCCTACAATAATTTTCCAAGCTCTGGATGTTCCACCATAACCTGATATACTCTGCATGGGTATCCTTAATTTCTAGACATAGTTTTTTGAATTCAGGTGTAGTGGTGGGTAGTGTTGGGCGAACAGTGTTCGCCACTGTTCGGGTTCTGCAGAACATCACCCTGTTCGGGTGATGTTCGAGTTCGGCTGAACACCTGATGGTGTTCGGCCAAACTGTTCGGCCATATGGCCGAACTAAGAGCGCATGGCCGAACGTTCGGCTAGCGCTGTGATTGGCTGAACGGGTCACGTGGTTCGGACCCGAACGCGCTCTGATTGGCCAAACGGGTCACGTGGTTTGGGTAAATAAATACCCTATCCACGTAATTTCTCCGCCATTTGTCTGTGGGCTTAGCTTTGGGTAGGCAGGCAGGGTAGTTCCCTCTCCAGCCAGGCTAGCCAGGGTCCCCCGGTCATTGTGTCACTGCTGGGAATAGTAGTACACCGCTCACCCACACTATATAGCATTGTGTTTACTGCCACTCTGTGTCTCTGCTGGGAACAGTAGTACACCGCTCACCCACCACTGTATAGCATTGTGCTCTGTGTCGCTGCTGGGAATAGTAGTACACCGCTCACCCACCACTGTATAGCATTGTGCTCTGTGTCGCTGCTGGGAACAGTAGTACACCGCTCAGCCACCACTGTATAGCATTGTGCTCTGTGTCGCTGCTGGGAACAGTAGTACACCGCTCAGCCACACTAAATAGCATTGTGTTTACTGCCACTCTGTGTCTCTGCTGGGAACAGTAGTACACCGCTCACCCACCACTGTATAGCATTGTGCTCTGTGTCGCTGCTGGGAACAGTAGTACACCGCTCAGCCACACTATATAGCATTGTGTTTACTGCCACTCTGTGTCTCTGCTGGGAACAGTAGTACACCGCTCACCCACCACTGTATAGCATTGTGCTCTGTGTCTCTGCTGGGAACAGTAGTACACTGCTCACCCACCACTGTATAGCATTGTGCTCTGTGTCGCTGCTGGGAATAGTAGTACACCGCTCACCCACCACTGTATAGCATTGTGCTCTGTGTCGCTGCTGGGAACAGTAGTACACCGCTCAGCCACCACTGTATAGCATTGTGCTCTGTGTCGCTGCTGGGAACAGTAGTACACCGCTCAGCCACACTATATAGCATTGTGTTTACTGCCACTCTGTGTCTCTGCTGGGAACAGTAGTACACCGCTCACCCACCACTGTATAGCATTGTGCTCTGTGTCGCTGCTGGGAACAGTAGTACACCGCTCAGCCACACTATATAGCATTGTGTTTACTGCCACTCTGTGTCTCTGCTGGGAACAGTAGTACACCGCTCACCCACCACTGTATAGCATTGTGCTCTGTGTCGCTGCTGGGAACAGTAGTACACCACTCAGCCACACTATATAGCATTGTGTTTACTGCCACTCTGTGTCTCTGCTGGGAACAGTAGTACACCGCTCACCCACCACTGTATAGCATTGTGCTCTGTGTCGCTGCTGGGAATAGTAGTACACCGCTCACCCACCACTGTATAGCATTGTGCTCTGTGTCGCTGCTGGGAATAGTAGTACACCGCTCACCCGCCACTGTATAGCATTTCTGTACTGCCACCGTACTGCTGCCAGTCAGCGTGTACTTTAAGGATAAGTGAAATGAAGAAGAAATCCTGTGAAAGAGGGAGGGGCAAGGGAAGAGGTGTTTCCCGTGACGGGTCACGTACAGGCCACAGTGGAGCACCGAAGAAAACCCACTCAATACCGCCCATGTTGTCCAGGAAATCAACCCTCACAAATCCAAAAGAACAGGACCAGATAATTAATTGGATGACCTCTCAAGCGTCCAGCAGTGGGTTAAGCAGCACCATGCACGAGGTCCGAGTCCTCAGCCAGTTACAAGGAGCCAGTGGGCACAAAGCTGACACAACCGGCAGCGACACCACGCACACAACTGCCAAATAACCAGTCCGAAGAATTTCCTCAGGACACAATGGGGTATTCGCAGGAGCTATTCCCAGCCCAACAAACTTCCAACTTTCAAAGGTCAATGGAACAGCCAGAAATTTTGTGCCCGGATTCACAACCATTGACTGTGGGAAATGCACCGCGCACTGAAATGCAAGGCGAGTCCGAGGAGGACTTTGAAACCCAAATCCCAGAGCAAGTTGGGCAGGAGGGGTTTCAATTGCAGGAGGTCGGCCGAAAAGATCTTGAAGACGACGTTGGAGTGTGCTGCGCAGAGGTTGTTGTGGGGAGCTCTACTCCACGGCGGCGGCCCACAATCACATATGACGAGTTTGAGGAGATGGAAGAGGAGGAGGGTATGGACAATGTTGACAGAGACCCAGATTTTGTATGTGAAGGAGAACATCGCCGTCGTAGCAGCACAGATGAGTCTGTTGAAGAACCCACTGCTGCACGAGTTCGCCTTGTGCCACAAGGTAGGCGGCGCGAAATTTCAGGCACCACAAGCGAAGTTCAAGTGAGACGCAAAAGAGGCGCAAACAGAAATCGCCAGCAAGGCAGGTGCTCCAAAGTCTGGCCTTTCTTTGAAGACTGCAGTGAGGATGGTACCATGGTGATTTGCAAGGTGTGCAAGACCCGCCTGAGCAGGGGGAAACATATATATTATGTCGGAACGCTGTTTCAGTGCTGCCGGAGGCATCGTCACAGATCGGCGTATCCGCCTCTCCACAGAAAATGCAGACCGTCTGACTCAAATTAATATGAATCAATCCTGGATTGGAAACGACTATGCAACACTCCTGGACCCCAACCAAGTAACATGAACAATGACCATCTGTGATGGGTTAGCGTTTCCGGTCCCTGTTTATTGAACCTCTTATCTGTATTACATTTATGACTGCATGGCGGCAAAAAGCATGCTATCCGCACGCTTCTTGTTCTCATGCAAGGCCTGGGTTGTTGTGTCTGAAAGCGTGGCCTTCTCCTCCTGCGCCTCCTCCTGTTCCATCACGTGTGCTGCTGCTGGGTTAGCGTTGCCGGTCCCTGTTTATGGAACCTCTTATCTTTATTACATTTATGACTGCATGGCGGCAAAAAAGCACGCTATCCGCACGCTTCTTGTCCTCATGCAAAGCCTGGGTTGTTGTGTCTGAAAGCGTGGCCTTCTCCTCCTGCGCCTCCTCCTGTTCCATCACGTGTGCTGCTGCTGGGTTAGCGTTGCCGGTCCCTGTTTATGGAACCTCTTATCTTTATTACATTTATGACTGCATGGCGGTAAAAAGCATGCTATCCGCACGCTTCTTGTCCTCATGCAAGGCCTGGGTTGTTGTGTCTGAAAGCGTGGCCTTCTCCTCCTGCGCCTCCTCCTGTTCCATCACGTGTGCTGCTGCTGGGTTAGCGTTGCCGGTCCCTGTTTATGGAACCTCTTATCTTTATTACATTTATGACTGCATGGCGGCAAAAAGGACGCTATCCGCACGCTTCTTGTCCTCATGCAAGGCCTGGGTTGTTGTGTCTGAAAGCGTGGCCTTCTCCTCCTGCGCCTCCTCCTGTTCCATCACGTGTGCTGCTGCTGGGTTAGCGTTGCCGATCCCTGTTTATGGAACCTCTTATCTTTATTACATTTATGACTGCATGCCGACAAAAAGCATGCTACCTGTGCAAAGAAAACAGACATTTCCCGCATTTAAAAGACAGTTTTCCCTTTGAAACTTTAAAATCGATTTTCTCAAAAACTATAAGCTCTTTTTGCTAATTTTTTTTTCCTCTTGTACCCACTCCCAAGGTGCACATACCCTGTAAATTTGGGGTATGTAGCATGTAAGGAGGCTTTACAAAGCACGAAAGTTCGGGTCCCCATTGACTTCCATTATGTTCGGAGTTCGGCGCGAACACCCAAACATCGCGGCCATGTTCGGCGAACGTTCGCGAACCCGAACATCCAGGTGTTCGCCCAACACTAGTGGTGGGTACAGGATTAACGTCATTTCCAACATGACTACCAAACACCTTGTCTAGCTGAGAATTCCAATCCCTTTCCATACGGTTCAGGGCATCCATGGTCAAACTTCAATAAATAATTACCCCACAAATATTCAAAGATAAACAAGAGGGGCAAAAGTTTTATAAGCCAGTTTCAAAGACTCCAATAAATTTCACGATGTGCTGTATGTCCTGGAAAAAGCAAGAAAGCAGCACGAGTTACTTTAAACACAAACAACGGACAAGCACCATCAGCATAAATATTTAATTATGATAATAAGGGTGGGATGTGCTAATTGGGCAATAGGAATATGCATATACAACTAGAAGAAAAGTACCCAATTAAAACAGCACCAAACCACACAAGATATTATTCAAAAGGTACAAATCTTTATTGAATATGGAAACAGACAGAGTAAAAACAATGATAGCATTCACCGAAGGTGAAGGTGGCGGTGTAATTATGTCAAAAATTAATTAGTTTATACAAAATAGCAACTCCTCACAACACTTCCCCTAACAATTATATTTGGTCATACAGATCATAGATAACAACACTTCCAATATATATTATATTCAAAATAATAGGTCAAGCAGGTGCCCTAAAAAATGGGACACCTTATAATAGTGTAAAAAAATGAATTTAGACACAAGGTGCGTGTAATAGTGCAATAATAAATTACCTATATAAAGGTGATGACCCTAAAAAGTCCAAGTATAGTAACAGTTAAAAACTGCAGTGCACCAACAGTGATAAGATATGACAACAATAAGTGAACGACAACCAAAGAGATTCAGCATGACCCGATGCTGTACAGAATTAAGAATTGAAATAGGAAACTTACGTGAGGGAAGAGGAGGAGGATTAGACCACCGCCACACGCCTTAATGCTGTTGGCTTTGCCCACTTTTTCCAACCCTGACACACAAACACTCAATGACCAAGTGTGTGAGCTTTGGAGTCCTTGGCATTAATAATTTGTATTTTCCCAGTGAATAAAACAAATCCGATTGGCTATTTGTGGCTCCACCTCTTTTTCTGAATTTGAACCCCAGTGATCCAATGACCAACCGTACCAGGTTTGAGGCTTGTGCCATTAACAGTGCAAGAATGGCAGCAATGAAATATTCCCCTGAAAAATCAATAGGTGGATTTTGATTGGCTTTTGTAGGCTCCACGCACTTTTCTGAATATTAATCCCAGTCACCCAGTGACCAACTGTGCAAAGTTTGAGAACCCTCCAAACCTTCTCATTTATAATATTAGTAGGGTGTGTGTGTGTGTGTGTGTGTGTGTGTGTGTGTGTGTGTGCGCGTGCGTGCGTGCGTGCGTGCGTGCGCGCGCGAGCGCGCGTGTGTGTGTGTGTGTGTGTGATTACAGAGGGGCTGCAGCACACAACAGGAAAACAGTGACAGGGGCTCTTGGTTACGCTTTAACGCGCTTAAGCTCACCAACTGCGCCAAAGTGTCCCCGATCTGGTGAGTCCTACTCTACCATGCATAATGCCAGTTTTTATAAGCAGTCTAGTGGGAACTAAACCAAAAACCCAAGAGTCAACTAAATGGGAAAAAAAAGAAATTAAAAACACCTTACCTTTCACTAGCTACCAAATGAACTCTCTGAACATGTGCAATGCACTAATTTATATGCTTACTCTGTGCTAGAGGTGGGTGTGGTTATGCAGGCTTACAGGGGATAATTATAAATAAATACCAAGGGGTAAGCAGCACAAACCAAATTTTTTTTTATGCAATTCTATGCAAAGCATGCACACAGCACAGGAGGTCCCCAACCTCCATAAGAAATATATAATTACAGAGGGGCTGCAGCACACAACAGGAAAACAGTGACAGGGGCTCTTGGTTACGCTTTAACGCGCTTAAGCTCACCAACTGCGCCAAAGTGTCCCCGATCTGGTGAGTCCTACTCTACCATGCATAATGCCAGTTTTTATAAGCAGTCTAGTGGGAACTAAACCAAAAACCCAAGAGTCAACTAAATGGGGAAAAAAAGAAATTAAAAACACCTTACCTTTCACTAGCTACCAAATGAACTCTCTGAACATGTGCAATGCACTAATTTATATATATATACATATATATATATATATATATATATATACACACACACACACACACACACACACACACACACACACACACACACACACACACACACACACACACACACACACATATATATATACTTTAGTCTGTCCTTCTGCCATACTGTTACGGATTTTTGCCTGGTTCATGACTACTCTCTGCCTGCCACCTTCACAACCTCTGCCTGGAATTTGTCTACTCTCTGCCTGCTGTCTGCACCGACCTCTGCCTGACGTTTGCCTACTCTCTGCCTGCCGCCTGCATGACCTCTGCCTGGATTTTGTCAACTCTCTGCCTGCCGCCTCCACCGACTTCTGCCTGGATTTTGTCTACTCTTTGCCTGCCGCCTGCACCGACCTCTGCCTGGATTTTGTCTGCTCTCTGCCTGCCTCCTGCACCCGACCTCTGCCTGGATTTTGGCTTCTCTCTGCCTGCCGCCTGCACCGACCTCCGCCTGGATTTTGTTTTCTCTCTGCCTGCCACCTGCACCCACCTCTGCCTGCATATTGACTACTCTCTGCCTGCCACCTGCACCGACTTCTGCCTGGATTTTGACTACTCTCTGTCTGCCTTTGTACAGTTTTACAATGTTTTTAGTTTATGCATAAATGTAATTAATTCAGCAAATTTGTGTTCTAGTCTTTTATTTATATGCAGAATGTCTCCCAGGCTTTTATTCTGACATATTTTGGTGAGTTATGACTTAAGAATTGAAGGCCTAAAATTCTTGAAAAAAAATGTACTGCTTTTGACTCATAATTCCAGACAGAAATGCACCGCCAGGGAGATTAACCACTTCAGCCTATCTGGACGGATCTGCTTGTCCAGATAGGCGCATTGCGGGATAAATGGACGCACAAGTACGTCCTGCGTTATTTCCGCGGGTTTACAGGCAGAATGCACATTGTTACAGCCAGTAACAATGTACATTCTGCTAAATGTTTATAAACAAAGTTTCCCTCTCTCTCTCTCACAGCTCTCTGTCATCACAGATTCTGTGAGTGATCTGTGCTTACAGGAGCTGAGAGAGAGACTGCAGCAGTGTGGTAGGACTTATATTATTAAAATTGTGCCCCCTATTCCTTGATTTTAACCCCATATCTACCCCCTTATCTCCTGATCCTCCCTCTCCTTGCCATTTATTCTTTCTAACCTCCCTTCCTAACTTTTGGGTATTTTCACCCTCTCTACTCTTTCTATATACTCTTTCTATCTACCTTCTATCTACTCTTTATCTATTTTATCCATCTATTTCAATTAAAAAAAAAAAAAAAAAAAACTGTCCCTTTAAAAAACAAAAACAAAAAAAAACACAATCTATTTCTTTCTTTTTCTTCTTACTTTTTATTTCTATCTCTTCTTTTTAGTATGGCGAGGAGGCGCTTTTCTTTGCAGGAGGCAGTCGCCTTCTGCGAGCAGAGCAGCAGTGAGGAATCTGGGGATGACTCAGGCAGCGAGTGGTCCCCTCCGAGCGACTCTGATTCAGGTACTGAAAGCTCAGAGTCCGGAGGGCTGCCATCTCACCAATTGTGTTGGGATGATCCTGATTCCCCTGATGAGGAACCATCAAGACAGTCAGAGGCCATAGCTGGGGTCTCAGCGGGCAACACCACAGCAGCCAGCAGCAGCAGTGGGCAGACAGGAGCCAGCAGACAGGAACCAACTGGACAGTCAGAGGCCATAGCTGGGGTCTCAGCGGGCAACACCACAGCAGCCAGCAGCAGCAGTGGGCAGACAGGAGCCAGCAGACAGGAACCAACTGGACAGTCAGAGGCCATAGCTGGGGTCTCAGCGGGCAACACCACAGCAGCCAGCAGCAGCAGTGGGCAGACAGGAGCCAGCAGACAGGAACCAACTGGACAGTCAGAGGCCATAGCTGGGGTCTCAGCGGGCAACACCACAGCAGCCAGCAGCAGCACTGGGCAGAGGGGAGCCAGCAGACGGGGTGAGCGGCCATCGGTACCTCGCAGGCAGCCGGTACCAGATCATATCCTTAATGGCACTTGGTCACCCCCTAATTTTGAGGTGCCCAATTTACCACCCTTTACAGCCACTCCTGGTGTGTCAGTACCTATTGACAATCTGTCACCCATTGAGCTGTACCAGCTCTTTATTACGGTGGACTTTTGGCAGCATATGGTTGAGCAGACTAATCTCTATGCTGAACAATTTTTAGCTGAAAACCCAACCCACTGGACTGTGACAAAATGGAAGCCCACCAACGTGCCCGAATTTAAAATTTTCATTGGCTTGAATCTCAGCATGGGTGTCACAACAAAGCCACAACTGAGAATGTATTGGTCCAAGGACCTCTATCATAGCGCGCCCCTCTACCCAGCAACAATGAAAAGGCAGCGATTTGACTTGCTATCTAAATTTTTTCATTTGAATGATAATACCAACCATGTTTCACGGACTGACCCTGTCCATGATAGGTTATTCAAGTTAAGGCCCATGCTGACCCACCTTACTGCAGTATTTCGAGATCTCTACACCCCAGACCGTGACATTGCAGTGGACGAGTCCCTTGTACCATTTCATGGTAGACTTGCCATTAAACAGTACATACCTAGCAAGAGGGCAAGATATGGGGTAAAAATGTACAAGGCATGTGAGAGTGGCACTGGCTACACCTTCGCCTTTACAGTATACGAAGGCAAGGACTCTGCTTTACAGCCAGCTGGGTGCCCACAGTACATTGGCACCAGTGGGAAGATTGTTATTGATCTTTTAACCACTTATCTCCACCAGGGGTACCACCTCTATGTAGATACTTTTTATTCAAGTGTACCTTTGTTTAAGTTCCTGTACTCAGCCAAGACTGGAGCATGTGGGACGGTTAGATCCAACCGTGTAGGCCTCCCACTACAGGTACTGAACAAAAAACTACATAGAGGACAGTCCTACAGCCTCAGATGTGGCGAACTCCTCGCACTAAAATACTTTGACAAGAGGGATGTGTTGATCCTAACAATGATCCACAGTGAGGCCACCGTTCCTGCCTCGTCAAGAGGGGAGGGAACTGTAAAACCACAGGCTGTAGTGGAGTACACCAAGAAAATGCGAGCAGTGGACTTGGCAGACCAAAAACTGGCTCCTTATATGCTAAGAAGTAGGCAGAGGGCATGGTATAAGAAGATAGCCTATTACTTGCTGGAGGTGTCAATGCAGAACGCATTTGTCTTGTATGCAAAAGCAGGCGGAAGGGACACCTTTGTGCAGTTCCAGGAGAAAGTCCACAAGTCTCTAATTTTTGGCCCTACCCAAATCGCTCAGCAAAACGATCCGATTTATTTGGAGAATACCCTCAGACTTAAAGAAAGACACTTTCCTGCCCTGATCCCCCCAAATGAAGTGAAAGCCACCCCTATGAGAAGATGCAGAGTGTGTGTGAAACACAAGATGAGGAGGGAGTCCAGATATTTTTGCCCGGATTGCCCCTCAGCCCCAGCACTATGCGTTGCTACTTGCTTCAGGACATACCACACTCTTCCACATTATTAATTTCTTCTTCTTCCTTTTTTTTTGGGGGGGGGGGGTGTCTATATTATTTTTAAACCTGGACATATTTTACTGGCCTTTTACTGTCCCTTAAGAAGCTCCCATTTGGCCTACCAATGTGTTTCTGAGGTGTTGGAGGAAACTGGATGCTTGGGAGAAGCCCATAAACATAATCAAGCTGCCAAATTGAACTTTGGACCCTGCTTCCAAATTGAACTTTAGCCACATGCTTGGAATGAACTATGCTGACCCCTCCCTTCTTCTGACCCACCAATTTGCTTTGGCTTCTGACACCTGACTTCTGACCTCTGACTTTTCTCCAATCCTGCTAGACGTCCAATGGTAAGTTCCATTGTATTTGTCATCATTGTCATTTGGTTTTCTTTTAACCGTGACAAGCTGTAGAATAGATTTTGGTGTGTTTTAGGATTGAGGCCTATGTCATGTGAATTCTTCATACTGCCAAACTGGAAAAAACTGTTCAAAAATGCAATTTTCAGAGTTATGGTGCAACTTTAGCAAAACCGCATACGTCCCAATGTTACCAAATATGTATATCTGAGTAGGCCTGGGTCTCTAATTTTCAGAATGGTAACATTTATGACATGTATTGAATGTTCTGACACTCCATGGGCGTTGCTAAGAAAGAATGACATTGCTGCATTTGTTGAAAAAAATGACTTTGAAAAATCCATTGGCGCTACTTGCGGTTAATATTGTGCTGTGAGCCCAAAACACTATGTGATTATGTATATAGGGTATCTTTTTAACCGTGACAAGCTGTAGAATAGAATTTGGTGTGATTTAGGATTGAGGCCTATGTCATGTGAATTCTTCATACTGCCAAACTGGAAAAAAACTGTTCAAAAATGCAATTTTCAGAGTTATGGTGCAACTTTAGCAAAACCGCAAACGTCCCAATGTTACCAAATATGTATATCTGAGTAGGCCTGGGTCTCTGATTTTCAGAATGGTAACATTTATGACATGTATTGAATGTTCTGACACTCCATGGGCGTTGCTAAGAAAGAATGACATTGCTGCATTTGTTGAAAAAAATGACTTTGAAAAATCCATTGGCGCTACTTGCGGTTAATAGTGTGCTGTGAGCCCAAAACACTATGTGATTATGTATATAGGGTATCTTTTTAACCGTGACAAGCTGTAGAATAGAATTTGGTGTGATTTAGGATTGAGGCCTATGTCATGTGAATTCTTCATACTGCCAAACTGGAAAAAACTGTTCAAAAATGCAATTTTCAGAGTTATGGTGCAACTTCAGCAAAACCGCATACGTCCCAATGTTACCAAATATGTATATCTGAGTAGGCCTGGGTCTCTAATTTTCAGAATGGTAACATTTATGACATGTATTGAATGTTCTGACACTCCATGGGCGTTGCTAAGAAAGAATGACATTGCTGCATTTGTTGAAAAAAAAAATGGCTTTGAAAAATCCATTGGCGCTACTTGCGGTTAATAGTGTGCTGTGAGCCCAAAATGCTATGTGATTATGTATATAGGGTATCATTTTAACCGTGACAAGCAAGAGAATACAATTTGGGTAGTAAGAAAGTTGAGGCGTATTTCATGTTAATTTTTCTAACTGCCAAAGTGAATGAAAAGCAATAATATTGGTATTTTCATAAACTCTGTACCAAAATAAAACACTTGTAAAACCCCCAAAAAGTGACAGATTTGAAAAAAAAATACATAAATCTTTACCTTAGGGACTCAGCTTTGTAAATATGTATGCCATGAGGGCGTATTCCTGTTAGTTATGCAAATAAGGACTTTTAATCCTTGGTAGTGTACAATGAGAAAACAAAAAACACAACATAGAAAAAATACACCTTTATTTCCAAACAATATACTGTCACTATACTTTGTACTAGGGACATAATTTATATGTTGTGATAACCAAGACATATGGGCAAATAAAATGTGTGTATTTTATCTATAGTAATATTGTTTATTTTAAAACTATAGGGGATGGAATTTGAGAAATAGTGTATTTTTTCATTTTTTCCTTGGTTTTTCACTATAAAATGCATAGAAAATAAAGTATTTACTGAAAACAAGTATCGCTCACAAAAAGCTTGATTTGTGGCAAAAAAACAAGATATAAATCATTTATGTGTGATGAGTAGTGAAAAAGTTATTGGGGAATGAATGGGAGGAGTGCTGAAAGGGGAAAAGTGTCTGCGTGCTGAAGGTGAAACACCTGTAGGCTGAAGTGGTTAACCTCCTTGGCGGTATGAAAAATACCGCCAGGAGGGAGCGCAGCAGTTTTTTTTTTAAAAAAAAAATTTTTTATCATGTAGCGAGCCGAGGGCTCGCTACATGATAGCCGCTGCTGAGCGGCATCCCCCCGCCCGCTTCGATCGCCTTCGGCGATCTCCGATCAGGAAATCCCGTTCATAGAACGGGATTTCCTGGAGGGCTTCCCCCGTCGCCATGGCGTCGGGACGTCATTGGGAGTCCCGGGCCACCCCTCGGCGCTGCCTGGCACTGATTGGCCAGGCAGCGCTGGGGTCTGGAGGGGGGGGGGCCCGCGCCGCAGCAGATAGCGGCGATCGGGCAGGGGCCGGCGGCGATCAGAGTGCTGGCGCAGCTAGCAAAGTGCTAGCTGCGTCCAGCAAAGCAAAAATTATGAAAATCGGCCCAGCAGGGCCTGAGCGGCACCCTCCGGCGGCTTACCCCGTGTCACACACGGGGTTACCGCCAAGGAGGTTAAATAAGGTATCTGAGAAATACATATATGTAAAATGTCTGCTTTTGTGTTGTGTTATTATTATTGACCACAAGATGGTGCTATTATACATGATCAGAGACTGGATAAATCTTCCATGCACACCAGGAAACAAATCATAGCTTTAAGCTGTACCTGTTTTGGAGGGACAGTCCCTCTTTGGAACAAGAGAGACACAGGCCTCTTGAGGAATGACCACAAGTTCTCAATGGGATTAATCCTCTTGCCGTTCCAATTCTGTCGGCAAGGGGGCGGCGCAGCACTTTTTTTTAATTTTTAATTTTCTTTAATTCATGTAGCTAGCCTAGCGCTAGCTACATGATAGCCGCTGACAAGCGGCATCCTCCTATATACTTTGATCGCCTCCGGCGATCTTTGCAAGCAGGAAATCCCGTTCAGAACGGGATTTCCTGCAGGGCTTCCCCCGTCGCCATGGCAATGGGGCGGGATGACGTCACCGACGTCGGGACGTCAGAGGGAATCCCGATTCACCCCTCAGCGCTGCCTGGCACTGATTGGCCAAGCTGCGCAAGGGGTCTGGAGGGGGGGGGGGGCGCGGCGGGTAGCGGCGAATCGGCGGTGAGCGGCGGTGATCGGGATATGCACGCAGCTAGCAAAGTGCTAGCTGCGTGCAATAAAAAAAAATTGTGAAAATAGGCCCAGGGGGGCTGGAGAAATCTGCGCAAGAAAGTTAAGATCTGGGGGGTTTCCAGGCCATGGACCCAAAATTTCAACGTTTTGGTCCCTGAGCCACTTAAGTTATCACTTTTGCCTTATGACACGGTGCTCCATCGTGCTGGAAAATGCATTGTTCTTCACCAAACTGTTGTTGGATTGTTGGAAGAAGTTGCTGTTGGAGGGTGTTTTGGTACCATTCTTTATTCATGGCTGTTTTTTGGCAAAATTGTGAGTGAGCCCACTCCCTTGGATGAGAAGCAACCCCACACATGAATGGTCTCAGGATGCTTTACTGTTGGCATGACACAGGACTGATGGTAGCGCTCACCTTTTCTTCTCCTGACAAGCCTTTTTCCAGATGCCCCAAACAATCGGAAAGGGGCTTCATTGGAGAATATGACTGTCACAGGAGCCCTAGTGGCTGACCGCACTTAGCCTTCTAAACGGTGCCAGCGCACGGATCGTGCGAACTCTGGTCGCAGTCAATGCGCAGGAACCGTTAAGAATTAGCCGCAGACAACTCAGAAGGGAGCCTGTGAGACACGGGTAATTACAACGTACACACGATTCCACGGTATCTGCCACCACCACTGGTATGGGCCAGTGGACCCGATTTACTGACTGACTAGTCCTGCGAATAAAACGGTTAAACACACGGTATTCTGTCTAGCCAACAACAAACAAACAGTAGCGTATCTTCAGAGACCCGGGATCAGTTCTGTGTGTGCTGATAAGCAGGGTAGCGGAACAGTGAATGACTTGGAGGAAGTCTTTTATTCACAGCAATATAAATAATTAATATATACAGACAATTATTAAAATCAACAATTATTAAAACAGTAATAGCCAGTATGAAATAAAAAGAAGGGAGAAAAATACTTAGTTCCTGGAAAGATGTCCTTTAGTGGGAAAACTTGTAAAGTTCTTGGTTTCAATCAAAGTTCAGAGTTCAGACCAGGTGGATGCCAGCATATCCTCAAGCTGGCACAGATGAGTTCAAGATGTTTCAGGGTGGAGGACACTGAGTTTGGGTCCTCTGCCATTCTTATGCCCCTGATTCAGTAGGAGGGAGTGAGGGCGGGCCCACACACTCCCTTAGAACATGAGATGAGTCCTCCCCTTGTCCTGGGAACCAGAAATCATACCTTAACCATATATGGGCTCTATCTCACAGAATCGTACAGGTCAGGGCAGATTTACTAATATTTTCAGGTCTGCCTCGATGTACCCAGCAGCCTGATACCAAACATGAGGGGTGGGACCCTTGTGGTATCAGCAGGGCACTTTCGAACTGCCTAACTGGCAGTCTTTCCCTCAGAATGGTCTGAAATTTCTTCAGAACCAGCGCCAGATAGGGCCAAGCATGCTCTGTTAGTTTGGAGGGTCTGCCGGCCTGGCAACACAGAAAATATGATACATATAGCAGTTTATGGAATATGAGATACCCCTGGGATTGATAGCAGGTCATTCCCAGGCAAAGGCTCTTTGAAGTTTGGGGCAGCTAGCTAGGTTTCAGCTCCCCTGCTGGGAGGGAGCCAGAGGGTCTGGCTTTTCTCCCAACTAGATTGCTTCTGTCATGGACTATACCTGATGGATGGGCCATCAGCACAGCTTGAAGCCAGGGACTCTCTGGGCCCAGGCTCATTAGCATATCAAAAGAGCCATCCAGCAGTTGGGCTGGTGCTATCTCTCTGCTGAAAAAAAGACTTCAGCTGCCCCTACACACTCAACCCAGATTGTATCGATTTGAAGCGCAATCGATGCAGAGAATCGAGTGCGATCGCTTTTCTTCACGGGCGGTTACAGGACGCGCCTGCGGCCCCGCAACCGTCCGTGACAGCCCCCCCTGGGGAGAAGGCAGATAGACATGCATCGGCAAGATGTGTGTCGTTGCCGCTAACCTGCGAGATCTGATCTAGTTCCCCGTTGGCGTTCTGGGGTCGGCTGCCCGCTGCGTGTCGGCCAACCTGGCTGACGGGTCTCGGGTTGCCGGTGCGGCGGGAAAACCTATTGGAGCCTGTGGCTCGGTTCCCCTGGACCGGTCGCGATCTGCTACCCTCAGGGTTGACCCGACGTGGACCGTTCTGGACAGGGCTTTTGCGCCACTGCAGTCAGACGTGGTGTCTGCCGGGACTGCTGACAACGGGCAGTGGTTTGGGTAGGTCAACAGCCAGCCCACGCAGGGGTTCCCTGCGAAGTGGCTGTGGACCTAAGGGAACCCCGCGGGAATCCCTGGACCTTCCTGGCTCCTGACAGACGGCACATGCTTTGCAGTGGTTTGCTACATCCCTGTTCATCCTGGGTCAATAAAACTGCCTCTGAATACATGCAAGTGTCTTGCGGACACCAGAGTGTCCTGTCAGGGAATTATCATGTGCGGATTTCAGCACATGTCCCTTGAACGCACTCGGGACCACAAGCCATTTGGTATTTGCGTGGGATCTACCTGTAGAGGGCTGTACAGACTCGCTGTACAGTCTCCCACCTTCCCAGTACACCTTGAAAGCGGCCCCGTCTGCGAGGGGCTCAGCGGCTTGCTGCCTGAGCACCTCCAGGCTTGGGTCACTTTGTAGTGTGGCTGAGAATACGGCGCTGTCAGTTTCAGCCAACTGGCTCATGTCACACGAGGCCAGTGGCTGAAAGGTCTCATCCCTGCGGTCAGAGGAGGGGGAGGAGGCCGGAACCCCCTCCACCTGTTCTGAGCTCGGGTTCTGAGCAGTGCAGCTGCGCGGTACTGCTAGCACAGGTACACTGTCAGAATGGCACAGACGGACATTACTCAAATCATCATTGCATGCAGTAATGACATTGACAGGTATAGACATTTTTTCATTACAGACAGGTTGTACAGTAAACTCAGGTACAGTTACAGCATCATCACAACAGACAGTCTGTACTTCAAACTCAGGTGCCTTTGAAGCAGGCACTATTGAACCTGGAACCCTTGAACTGGGCACATTCAACCCACCTCCCCCTGGTGCTCCCCCAAGTGTATAAAGTACCTGGTGGTGGGTGGAGAGTCCGTCTCCTTCCGTGAGCGACAAGGCGGTCGGGGCAGGTTCATAGTAGGACACAAGCTTGCCCAAATCAGTCCCCAGCAACACAGGGACCGGAAGATCCTTCATAACCCCAACAACCCTTTTGTGGACCCCTCCTCCCCAATCCAGCTTCACTCTCGCGTGGGCTATGTGAAAAAGGGTGCCCTCTACTCCAGTAAGGGCAAGGGATCGGCTGGGGCTGATGCTCTCCTTTGGCACAAGGTGTGAGTGAACTAACGTAATGTCAGCTCCGGTGTCTCGGAATCCGGTGACAACTTTGCCGTTCACTCTAACAAGTTGCTGCTGGTCGGTTCGGTCACGGATTTCCTTTTCGCGGGCAAACAGGACAAAATCTGATGATCCAGGCTGTGGTTCGCTGGCGGGTTGCCTCTGCTGTGGGTGAGGTACAGGTGATGCAGATGATCCAGGTGCTGGTGGTGTCTGTCTCCGCTCCGGACAGTTGAATTTCATGTGTCCGGGCTGGCGGCAGTAGTGACAGGTGACCTCTCCAGGTGCTGCAGCCCTGGGTGCAGAAGCTGTGCTGGGTGGCCTCTGTGGCTGACTGCTCACAGGGGCAGGAGAGTCTGCCGAGGTATTGGGCTGACCTCCTCTCCAGCTGGATGGGACAGTTCTGCGGGTATCAGCCACCCAGGTAGTTGCAAAAGTCTCAGCAAGGTCTGCAGCGACAGTGGCTGAAGCCGGCCTGCGTTCTAACACAAACTGTCGTACATCAGCAGGGCAAATGTTCAGAAATTGTTCGAGGACTATCAAGTCCTCCAGGACATCATAAGACCATTTGGTGAGGCCTCGAGTCCACTGGCGGAGTGTGGTGAGCAAGCTGCTGACCACATCTCGGTACGAATCAGAAGACTTTTTCTGCCAGGCCCTGAACTTCTTCCGATAGGCTTCTGGCGTCAGCTGGTACTTAGTAATGATAGCGTCTTTTATAGCAGCATAATCATTATCCTTCTCCGCAGGCAATTCTGCGAAGGCATCAAGCGCTTTGTAGCGCAGCAAAGGTGTCAGATGTCTGGCCCACTGGTCTTGGGACAGACGATACTGACGGCCAGTGGCGTAGCTAGAGTCTTCTGGGCCCTGATGCGGAATTTGAAACTGCCCCCCCCCCCCTGCCCCCATTTAGGCCAATTTGCTTGCAACCTATTTTGCTGAACTCCACACAAGCAAAATTATCCTTAAAGACATATAGTGTCATAATTATCAATAATTCACAGCTAAAGACATGGCTATGTACTCTGTAAAGTGCTGTATAAGAGGTCAGTGCTATATAAATACATAATAATAATAATATGGTAGGACATTACACTATGACTATGGTAGGATTAGAGTGTGAGCTCCTCTGAGGGCAGTCAGTGACATGACTATGTACTCTGTAATGTGATGCAGAAGATGTCAGTGCTATATAAATACATAATAATAATATGGTAGGACATTAGACTATGAGTATGGTAGAATTAGAGTGTGAGCTCCTCTGAGGAGAGTCAGTGACATGACTATGTACTCTGTACAGTGCTGCAGGAGATGTCAGTGCTATATAAATACATAATAATAATATGGTAGGACATTAGACTATGAGTATGGTAGAATTAGAGTGTGAGCTCCTCTGAGGACAGTCAGTGACATGACTATGTACTCTGTAATGTGCTGCAGGAGATGTCAGTGCTATATAAATACATAATAATAATATGGTAGAACATTACACTATGACTATGGTAGGATTAGAGTGTGAGCTCCTCTGAGGACAGTCAGTGACATGACCATGTACTCTGCAAAGTGCTGCATAAGATGTCAGTGCTATATAAATACATAATAATAATAATATGGTAGGACATTACACTATGACTATGGTAGGATTAGAGTGTGAGCTCCTCTGAGGACAGTCAGTGACATGACTATGTACTCTGTACAGTGCTGCAGGAGATGTCAGTGCTATATAAATACATAATAATAATATGGTAGGACATTAGACTATGAGTATGGTAGAATTAGAGTGTGAGCTCCTCTGAGGACAGTCAGTGACATGACTATGTACTCTGTAATGTGCTGCAGGAGATGTCAGTGCTATATAAATACATAATAATAATATGGTAGGACATTACACTATGACTATGGTAGGATTAGAGTTTGAGCTCCTCTGAGGACAGTCAGTGACATGACTATGTACTCTGTAAAGTGCTGCAGAAGATGTCAGTGCTATATAAATACATAATAATAATATGATAGGACATTGGACTATGACTATGGTAGGATTAGATTGTGAGCTCCTCTGAGGACAGCCAGTGACATCACTATGTACTCTGTACAGTGCTGCAGGAGATGTCAGTGCTATATAAATACATAATAATAATATGGTAGGACATTACACTATGACTATGGTAGGATTAGAGTGTGAGTTCCTCTAAAGACAGTCAGTGACATGACTATGTACTCTGTAAAGTGCTGCAGAAGATGTCAGTGCTATATAAATACATAATAATAATATGGTAGGACATTAGACTATGAGTATGGTAGAATTAGAGTGTGAGCTCCTCTGAGGACAGTCAGTGACATGACTATGTACTCTGTACAGTGCTGCAGGAGATGTCAGTGCTATATAAATACATAATAATAATATGGTAGGACATTAGACTATGAGTATGGTAGAATTAGAGTGTGAGCTCCTCTGAGGACAGTCAGTGACATGACTATGTACTCTGTAATGTGCTGCAGGAGATGTCAGTGCTATATAAATACATAATAATAATATGGTAGAACATTACACTATGACTATGGTAGGATTAGAGTGTGAGCTCCTCTGAGGACAGTCAGTGACATGACCATGTACTCTGTAAAGTGCTGCATAAGATGTCAGTGCTATATAAATACATAATAATAATAATAATAATAATATGGTAGGACATTACACTATGACAATGGTAGGATTAGAGTGTGAGCTCCTCTGAGGACAGTCAGTGACATGACTATGTACTCTGTACAGTGCTGCAGGAGATGTCAGTGCTATATAAATACATAATAATAATATGGTAGGACATTAGACTATGAGTATGGTAGAATTAGAGTGTGAGCTCCTCTGAGGACAGTCAGTGACATGACTATGTACTCTGTAATGTGCTGCAGGAGATGTCAGTTCTATATAAATACATAATAATAATATGGTAGGACATTACACTATGACTATGGTAGGATTAGAGTGTGAGCTCCTCTGAGGACAGTCAGTGACATGACTATGTACTCTGTAAAGTGCTGCAGAAGATGTCAGTGCTATATAAATACATAATAATAATATGATAGGACATTGGACTATGACTATGGTAGGATTAGATTGTGAGCTCCTCTGAGGACAGCCAGTGACATGACTATGTACTCTGTAATGTGCTGCAGGAGATGTCAGTGCTATATAAATACATAATAATATGGCAGGACATTAGACTAGGACTATACAGCCAGACACTTTCTCTTCTCCCCTGATGCATCACACATGCCTGGACAAAGCACAGTCCTGCCTGATTGTTATGTGCCTGGGCCCCTTTGTGCAGTGACATCTGCCAGTGTAGCCCCTGTGATGTGCCATATACTTGTCCCCTGGGTGCTTTTTTTTCCTGCTGGTAACCCCCGTGTCTGCTCAGCATCTCACCCTCCCCCTGGTTTGAGCAGACGTTGCTGGAAGAGAGGAGAGGGATGACAGGTATATGGCACACCACAGACGCTGCACTGTCAGATGGCACATATCAAGCAGGCAGGACTGTGATTTGCCCGGGCCAGAGGTGCAAATTACAAAAGAATGTAAGTCAGTGGACGGAACCTTTGGGAGCAAGTAGAGGAGAGGGAGAGGAAGCCTCACTCACCAGACACACAGAATCTGCGCTGCGGCTGCTCACGCTGATTCTTTACTCGAGGAAGTGGGGAGGAGGAGCCGGGCCCCGGCCAGCTAAAGACTGTTACTGGCTGCAGGGCTAACTGAAGGGGGCGGTGCTGAGTGCCTGGCATAGAGGTGATGCCTGCCGCTGAGTTACGGAACAGTGTAGTAACTCACGCGGTATGTTTGGGAGTCAGGAGCGGAACTCTGCAGTCAGGACAGTAAAGCAGTCCTGTCACATACGGGCCCCTGGAGCACAAGGGCCCAGTCGCGGATGCGACCATTGCGACCGCGGGCCCTACGCCATTGCTGACGGCACGCTTTTTCAAAAGACCGCAAAAACAAGTCAATGTCTGTGTCTTTCTCAATATTAGCAAATTTAAATTTTGCACTTACGGGTGCTGCAGCTCCTTCAGCAGGGAGGCTGGGCGGTGAACTCCGGCTGGCCTGTTGAACCTTTGCCATGTCGAGCTCATGCTGTCGTCTCTCCCGCGCCTCTGCAGATTGGCGCTCCCGTTCTCGCTCAGCGGCATCCCTCTCCGCGTGGCGTTCAGCAGCAGCAGCAGCAGCCTTGCGTTCTGCAGATTGGCGTTCCCGCTCCTCACGGG
The DNA here is from genome assembly GCF_040937935.1 of Hyperolius riggenbachi. Taxonomy (NCBI): domain Eukaryota; kingdom Metazoa; phylum Chordata; class Amphibia; order Anura; family Hyperoliidae; genus Hyperolius; species Hyperolius riggenbachi. The sequence goes on along the minus strand of NC_090657.1, from coordinate 30,055,802 downwards.
CTTCCATGTACTGCATGTACTTTTCCAGGTCAGTCTCCATCAGCTTTCGTAATGCCTGCTGCATTACCGGGTCAGTACCAACGGACAGTCCAGTACTGGCCGGTTCCAGGCGAGTACCTTCAGAAACTCTGGGATTGGGGTCCACACTGACATTCTCCTGCGTAACTGTTGATGCAGGGCTCTCAGGATGCACAACCTCTGTACGGTCAGGAGTCTCAGTCTCTGGTTCCCCTCGATTGTCAGATGGGCTGGTATCCACTTCAGCGGACACTCCCGGCTCCCGCAGTTGCTGGGTATCCCATTGAAACAATTCCGTTACCAGGTCCCCTTGTTTCTTGCGGCCGACATCAATGCCTCTCTCTTGGCAAAGATTTTGCAGGTTCACCAGGCACATTTTCTTGTAGTTCCCGGACATTTCCACGCCAAATAAAATAAAACTTTTGGGGAGGGGTACTGGCTACACAGTCTCTCTGTATACATAAAAAACATATTGCCTTCCAGCTACACCAACGAATTAGTTTGTTTCTTGATAGCGATAGCGCTATCTTAGATACTTTCAGCACAACACAGGTCCCAACCGCTGCCTAACACTGTCACAGGAGCCCTAGTGGCTGACCGCACTTAGCCTTCTAAACGGTGCCAGCGCACGGATCGTGCGAACTCTGGTCGCAGTCAATGCGCAGGAACCGTTAAGAATTAGCCGCAGACAACTCAGAAGGGAGCCTGTGAGACACGGGTAATTACAACGTACACACGATTCCACGGTATCTGCCACCACCACTGGTATGGGCCAGTGGACCCGATTTACTGACTGACTAGTCCTGCGAATAAAACGGTTAAACACACGGTATTCTGTCTAGCCAACAACAAACAAACAGTAGCGTATCTTCAGAGACCCGGGATCAGTTCTGTGTGTGCTGATAAGCAGGGTAGCGGAACAGTGAATGACTTGGAGGAAGTCTTTTATTCACAGCAATATAAATAATTAATATATACAGACAATTATTAAAATCAACAATTATTAAAACAGTAATAGCCAGTATGAAATAAAAAGAAGGGAGAAAAATACTTAGTTCCTGGAAAGATGTCCTTTAGTGGGAAAACTTGTAAAGTTCTTGGTTTCAATCAAAGTTCAGAGTTCAGACCAGGTGGATGCCAGCATATCCTCAAGCTGGCACAGATGAGTTCAAGATGTTTCAGGGTGGAGGACACTGAGTTTGGATCCTCTGCCATTCTTATGCCCCTGATTCAGTAGGAGGGAGTGAAGGCGGGCCCACACACCCCCTTAGAACATGAGATGAGTCCTCCCCTTGTCCTGGGAACCAGAAATCATACCTTAACCATATATGGGCTCTATCTCACAGAACCGTACAGGTCAGGGCAGATTTACTAATATTTTCAGGGCTGCCTCGATGTACCCAGCAGCCTGATACCAAACATGAGGGGTGGGACCCTTGTGGTATCAGCAGGGCACTTTCGAACTGCCTAACTGGCAGTCTTTCCCTTAGAATGGTCTGAAATTTCTTCAGAACCAGCGCCAGATAGGGCCAAGCATGCTCTGTTAGTTTGGAGGGTCTGCCAGCCTGGCAACACAGAAAATATGATACATATAGCAGTTTATGGAATATGAGATACCCCTGGGATTGATAGCAGGTCATTCCCAGGCAAAGGCTCTTTGAAGTTTGGGGCAGCTAGCTAGGTGTCAGCTCCCCTGCTGGGAGGGAGCCAGAGGGTCTGGCTTTTCTCCCAACTAGATTGCTTCTGTCATGGACTATACCTGATGGATGGGCCATCAGCACAGCTTGAAGCCAGGGACTCTCTGGGCCCAGGCTCATTAGCATATCAAAAGAGCCATCCAGCAGTTGGGCTGGTGCTATCTCTCTGCTGAAAAAAAGACTTCAGCTGCCCCTACACACTCAACCCAGATTGTATCGATTTGAAGCGCAATCGATGCAGAGAATCGAGTGCGATCGCTTTTCTTCACGGGCGGTTACAGGACGCGCCTGCGGCCCCGCAACCGTCCGTGACAATGACTTTGCCCATGTCCTCACTCCTCAGCAGTCCATTCACCATACTTTCTGCAGAAGATCAATCTGTCCCTGATGATTTTTTGGGAGAGAAGTGGCTTCTTTGCTGCCCTTCTTGACACCAGGCCATCTTCCAAAAGTCTTCAACTGACTGTGCATGCAGATGTGCTTCCATTCCTGATCAACCTCTGCACTGATTGCACTCCGATCCCACAGCTGAATCCTCTTTGGGAGATGATCCCGGTGCTTGCTGGACTTTCTTGGATGCCCTGAGGCCTTCTTAACAAGAATTGAACCTCTTTCCTTGAAGTTCTTGATGATCCTATAAATTGTTGATTTAGGTGCAATCTTAGTAGCCACAATAGCCGCAATGATGGCTGCATGCGTTTCTTTGCTGTTCATCATGGTTAACAATGGAAGATCAATGATTTCAAGCATCCAGGGCCCGGCCGAGGCAGAGGCTGGAGAGGCTCCAGCCTCAGGGCGCAGTGTAGGAGGGGGCGCACAATTCATTCAGTTGTCATTCCTAATTGTGTTTGAAGCAGAAAGAAATAGGAAAAGGGGATACATGGCAGTGACTGCAAGTCAGATAACGAGAGATTAAGGTATTGGGGAGGTTGGGGGCCCTGGGGTGCCTCTTAGTCTAGTAGCAATCAGTGTGTGACGGCTGGGGTGGCAGGGATGGAGGGGCGCACTTTGGTGTCTCAGCCTTGGGTGCTGAAGGACCTTGTCCCAGCTCTGCAAGCATCATCCTCCTTTTAACATGTCAAGTCTGCCATTCTAACCCAATCAGCCTGACATAATGATCTCCAGCCTTGTGCTCGTCAACATTCTCACCTGAGTTAACAAGATGATTGCTGAAATGATCTCTGCAGGCTGGAACCCACAAGAGCGGTTTTGTGAACATTTTGGCAGCGCTGCGATACGCTAGCATTTTGCCAAAACGCTCAGCTAATGTTAATGGATGGGGCAACTTCCACAGGAGCGTTTGCGTTTCCCAAAAACGCAAACGCAGAACATGCAGCATTTTTGGAGCGTTAGCGCTTCAATGCTAAGTATACAAACGCTAGCGTAATCGCTTATCAAAACCTAAACGGAGCGGTTTTGCTAGCGTTTTGAAGTTACAGCACATTGTAACAAAATTAAAATTAATTGAGAGGACCAATCAGGATTAAAACATGAATCGCTAAACGCTACACAACCGCTGACACATAAAATACACTTTTTAAATACGCTCCCTAAAACGAGCATGAATCCGCTTGCAAACCGCTCATACAAAACGCTAGCAGTTGCGTTTAGCGTTTGCAGATTTCAGTGGGTTCCAGGCCTGCAGGTCCTTTAATGACAGCAATAAAATGCAGTGGAAAGGTTTTTTTTGGGATTCAGTTAATGGCAAAGAAGGACTACGCAATTCATCTGAACACTCTTCATAACATTCTGGAGTATATGCAAATTGCTATTATAAAAACTTAAGCGCCAACTTTTCTAATTTTCAATATTTTTGACAGTCTCAAAACTTTTGGACAGGACTGTACATTTGTCTTAGCAATAAGGCCCCTTTCACACGGGCTGTAGTTGAGCAGTGCGTTTACTGCTACTCAACTAAGGCCTCAATTCACTAAGCTTATCTCCTGTCTTTAATAACTCTTCTAGAGTTATCACCATGGTAACGAGGCATGTAGTATTCAGGAAACATTTTACCTCAGGCAAACCTAAAGTTAACTCTTCTGTCTTTAAGTTAAAGACAGGCTGTTTATTAACTGCGTGTAAAAATAACTACAGAGGAGGTAAATTAACTACAGAGGAGGTAAATTAACTACAGAGGAGGTAACTTAAGGAATGAAGAGATAAAATAACTCTCTCACTGTGTGGAGTTAAGTTATCTCTTGCCTTATTATCTCCAGCATGATCTTAGTGAATTGAGGCCTAAGGCTGCATTTCCACTTGTGCGGTGCGAATCGCCGCGGTAAAAATTCGCATGCGGATGCGAGATTCGCATGCGGGTCTATGCGAATTTTCATGCGAATTTGTATGAAAATTGGCATGGATGACGATGTATGCGAATTTAACCATGGCAGTGCTGGTGTGCTTTTCCATTGTTTCTATGCGAATTTTCATGCGAATTCGCATACCCAAACCTCATGCGACTTTCCTGTTAAATACATTGTATGCGATTCGCATAGCGGTATGCGATATGCGAATTCTGATGGCTCTGCCATGCGACTTTTTTCTGCACAGAAAAACGCAAAGGAATCCTGACAAGTGTAAACAGTCCAATTCACTTGTATTGCTATGTGAATTTGCATGCGAAAAATGGGCTGTAGTTGAGCAGTGCGTTTACTGCTACTCAAACACTCATGGAAGCAGCTCAAGTGTTTATGTGAGTTTGTAAGCTTTATTGTGCGTTACTGATAGGCGTTTAGTGGGCGTTTAATATGCGTTCTCGTTTGGATGTAAAACACTGCGTTAACGCATGTAGTGCGTTTAGTAAACATTTGTTGTGCAGTAGAAAGTGTTGTTTTTTTTAAAGACGAACACCTTCAATTTTGAAAAATTGTCTTTTTGAGAACAGGAAATGGCCTAGTTGACCTGGAATTAATGTTTAGGCACTAACCTGGAAGTGTATACCTTAAATTGGAAGTGATACTGGTTGTCATAGCAGGAAATGTTTATATGATCTAGGAAGTAAAATAGCAAAAATAGTGTTGAACTTGGAACTTCATCTACAAAAAAAGGTGTAAACTAACAGAACAGTGAAGATTACTTCCTGTTACACCTCAAGGCATTATGGGCCACTTCCAGTCCTCCAAGACACTCCCCAAACGCTTGGCAAACGATTGTGTAGCATTGGCAAGCGTTCAGACGCGATTGCATCACCTCCACGCAAGCGTTTGTAGGCCGTAGGCAATCCCAGACACGACATGTGGAGGTTTACAAATGTACGATGACCGCACAGCTCATCGAACGCCTACAAACGATTACAGTTCAAAAGAAAATAACGCCCCCATTCGCTCCTATTATAAGGACTGCAGATAGGCGTTCGCACCGCTTGCAAACACCTGGAATAAACGTTCGTGTAAAAGGGGCCTAAGAAAGCGAGTAGCTGATTGGCTGAGGGACTTAGACAGTTCGACAATAGAGTTGAGGTTTAAATTTGGCGTACGTACAAAAAGGGCGCCTGGACAAAAAGGGCGCAGGGTGTAAACGCTAATTAATAATTAATTATTAATAGCGTTTATAAAAATAGTGTGCTATATTTAGTTTACAAATAATGTTTTACAAAATTATAAATCATTAAATAATGTTTATGAAATCGGCAATTGTGAAAACGTTAATCTTCGATGTTTCTAAAGTGAAACTTATAATTAAGTTTATTAAAAAAACGATAATATATGTTTAATTGTTACAATTGTATATTATTGTGAATAACCTTCATTTATGGTTTGTTCTTATAATAAAATCTGAAAATATTCTTTATAACGATGATATAAATATAACTACGTTGGTAATAAGTGTTGTAAAACATTAGTAAGTATTACTAAAATGTTACTAAAACTATACCTAAGCCTACTCTCACACAGAACCCTCCCTGTACCTATCCCTAACCCCTAGACCCCCCTGATGGTGCCTAAACCTAATACCCCCCTGGTGGTGCCTAAACCTAAGACCCCCCTGGTGGTGCCTACACCTAAGACCCCCCTGGTGGTGCCTAAACCTAAGACCCCCCTTACTGATCGCTTTATTATGTGGATAATAATGTTTTAGTAATTGTGGCTGCAAAAAATATATTGCAATTTACGTTACGTACTGATCGCTTTATTTTGTGAATAATAATGTTTTACAAACAGTAAGGGATAAAACTTTAAATAATGTTTTAATTAGTTAAATTAGATAAATATGTTTAGTATTTTTATAAACGTTATTCGGCACGGGTGCATTTTATAAACTTAAATCAACACAAGCACAGTTATAAATCATTAAATATCTCCGGGCGCCGTTTGTAAACGTTATTTAGCTCCGGCGCCCTTTTTTCCTGCTCGGCGCCCATTAAACGTTATTTATTATGAGAGTGAATGGCGGCGCCCTTTTTGTCCACTAGCTGCCTGCGCCCTTTTTTCCCGCTTCCTTAAATTTGACCTTGCATGCATGCATCACTCATTTGAAACTGAGCCAAACCAGTGCCGGTTAATGAATTAGGTTTGACTGCCTTAGGCCTCTTTTCTGTTGAGCTGTGTGCTCAGCAAGCTGCAACAAGCAGTTACCAAGCAGCAGTGAGCAGTTACCAGGCAGCAACAAGCAGTTACCAGGCAGCAGTGAGCAGTTGTGAGAGTTTGAGAGGCATTTCACTGCCTATCAACAGTCCATGGAAAGGAGGCCTTAGTTTCAATTCAATGGAAGTTCTTATGCAAATGTAAATTTCAAGCTCATCTCTCATTAAAGCTACGTACACACTTGCGATAACGATCGTTCGCTAGGAACGATAATTGAAAGACGAACGATACGGCAACGATAGGAATGCAACGATGGTATGCAACGATCATCATACACATTTTAACGATCGTTCTCGCAGAAAAGAACGATCAGAAGGAAATGTTGCGTACATATTTATATACAATAAAAAAAAAACCACCAACATGGAGTTACAATAGATACAAATATATGATTGTTAACTTGAAAACAAAGTTTAATTGAAATGAGCAATGTAACAATCTTTACGGCCGCGCTACAAAGGAAGTACGGAAGCTGGGCAGAATTCAACGCAGGCGCATTGGCCCTTGTAACGATCGTTCTCGGCCGATGTCTGTACACACTATAGTTTTGTAACGATTGTCGGTAGATACGATCCGTCAGGTTGGATATTTCCATCTTCCCGATGTCGTTCTTTTGTCGTTCGTGTTAATGATCGTTGGGTAAAGTTTTTTCCCCGATTGTCGGCGAAACGATCGTTAATTAGCTGTTTCAAACGACCATAGTCGCCAGTGTGTACACAGCATAAGACTCTTTATTGTCTGACATCCTGCTAAACCTTCAGGCCTCTTTTCCATGAGCAGTTGATAGCACCAGCGTAACTACCGGGAATGCGACCCCATCAGTCGCAGGGAGGCCCGGGGCCCCTCTAGGGCCCGCCAGCCGTGTGCGGGGAGAGTGCTGTTGCTCACCCGATTTTGGGACCCCCCACCCAGGTGTTGAACTGGCCGCGGTTGTCACAGGGCCTCTAGTGGCCGGACCGCAAAATGCCTTCCAATCGGTTTCAGCACATAGACCATGCAATCTGTGGTCGCAATCGGTGCGCAGAAACCGCTGGAATTTTGGCACCAGAGCGACTAGAAGGGAGCCTGTGAGTTACGGTCCTACAATTTACACACTATTTCAGGGTATAACTGTCACCACCTCTGTTACCATGGGACAGAGGAGCCCACTGACTGACTGACTCTAGACCTGCAAATCGAAATGGTTAAACACACTCTATTTTATCTAGCTATCCACAATAGTAGCGACTCTTCAGAAGTCAGGGTTCAGTTTGTGCGGCTGAATAGCAGGGTAGCTGAATAAATAAATGACTGTACCATTGTTTATTAAATATGCAATATGAATAATTAATATATACAGAAAATCGTTAAACTCAACAATTATAGAGACAAAATAATAGCACAGTATGAAAATAAAAGGGAGAAAATACTTAGGTTCGTGGAAATATGTCCTTTCTGGGAAAACTTGTAAAGTTCTTTTGTTTCAGTTCAGGAGCAAAGTTCAGACAAAATGGCCGCTAACCACATGGTCCTCTGGCTAGCAGAAGCATGCTCTCGTGACGATGGGATTTGGAGGACTGAGGTCCGCCTGCTGGCAATGTGCTTTTGATGAAGCTGGTTCAGGGGTGTGGCAATGCCTGCCCCCTTTGAATTACAAACCAATCACAGTTCATTCCCTCTGAGAGAGATTTAGGTTTAAACTTATAAACCTCTGTAATTCAAAACCGATAAATGCCACATTTGCGCTGATAACAGTTTAATATTCCTCAGATAAAGACAAACAAAGACAAAGACAAACACTTATATAGCGCTTTTCTCCTGGAGGACTCAAAGCGCCAGAGCTGCAGCCACTAGGACGCGCTCTATAGGCCGTAGCAGTGTTAAGGAGACTTGCCTAAGGTCTCATGCTGAATAGGTGCTGGCTTATTGAACAGGCAGAGCCGTGAATCGAACCCTGGTCTCCCATGTCAGAGGCAGAGCCCTTAACCATTACACTATCCAGCCAGATGATGACACTTCTTATGACATCAGACTTGATTAGGGTAGAGGGTCCAGTTACTGAGAAGTTTAATAACTTGGTTGTAGAGGACCCCTTGCCCCTCTAGACTGGTATCAAAATATTCAGCAAGACTCTACAAACCTAATGATACCGCTCTCCTAACTATCCTATTTACGGTATTCCGTAAATAGGCAAAAAATTATATACAACATTAATTTCCCTCTGTTGCTGCTGGAGCCAGCCAGTCTGCCTTCATGCTGTGACTAGCTTCCTTTGGCTCTCCCTGGATGAAAGGACTTTTGGTGTGTTAATTAACATCTGAGTGAGATCAGCTCGGACAAACTCTGACACCTCTGCTAAGGCTTAGATCCCAGTCATATGCTAATTAACAAGTCACAGGCACAAGGCTTCACGAAAAGAAGCTATGAAGCCAATTTTCCCAAAAGAAGAACCCAGGCTGACAGACTGCTACCCCCCTAGACATAAGATTCTGATCTGGCAACGCAACAACAATCGGTGCAGCGAACCGATTGCGATTGAATTCTATTTTCTCACGGCTCTTCCGTGACAGTGGCATCTTATAGACTCCGGGCCAGTTCATTTCCCGCAGCCCGCAGTCTCCTGGGAGGCAGAGCAGGGCTATGGGAAGATGGGCGCCGAAGCCCTGCACTGGAGACTATTTGTGTCTCCAGTACAGGGCTTCGGGCGCCATCTTGCCATAGCCATGCTCTCTGCCTGTCAGTGCGGGAGATGTTCTGCTGGAGGATCATCGGGGGCAGACTCGGACTGAGCCACCGAACTGCCGATTTTCCCATCGGTGGGCCACGGCCACCCCGCCTCCTGGGGGCCCCAGGGCTGAAGAGGAGGGGGCACAGCACAGGAAGGGGGGAATTGGGCACAGAGCGGTGGGGAGGGGGGAAGCCTCCCTCACCTAGGGCCCCCACCCCCCTTCCGCGCTCCCCACCCCTCCAGAATTGCAGCCAGCCAGTGGCAGCAGTGGGGAATAGCTTACCGAGTCAGATCGATAGCTCTGTGTGCCGCTGGGCTGGTCTTTTGCACTGACGCTGTCCAATCACGGTCTCGCAGTACTTCCTGTGAGAAACGATTGGTCAGTGCAGTGCAGGAGACCAGACCAACAGCGGCACACAGAGCTATCTGATCCTGGTAAGTGATACCTGCTTGCTGCCGCTGCTGGCTGCTATTTTGGAGGGGGGGGAGAGTGGAAAGGGGGCCCTAGGTGAGGGGGGGAGGCTTCCCCCTCTCCCTGCCACTCTGTGCCCAATTTCCCCCCTTCCAAGCTGGGGGGAACTTAGACCTGGCTCTCTGCCTACCTAACTGGGGGGGAACACGGAAGGGGGAGCTCTAGGTGAGGGTGGGGAGGCTTCCCCCCCTCCCTGCAGCTCTGTGCCCACTGCTCCTCCCTTCCAGCATGGGGCCCCCACTAACTGGGGACCTGCCTTTTTGGGGATATCTGCCGCTAATCTGATTGCATTTTGTGGGGATATCTGCCGCCAAACTGATTTCTTTTTGTGGGGATATCTGCTGCCAATCTGATTGCATTTTGTGGGGATATCTGCCGCCAATCTAATTGCATTTTGTAGGGATATCTGCCGCCAATCTAATTGTATTTTGTGGGGATATCTGCCACCAATCTGATTGCATTTTGTGGGGATATCTGCCGCCAATCTATTTGCATTTTGTGGGGATATCTGCCGCCAATCTAATTGCATTTTGTGGGGATATCTGCCGCCAATCTATTTGCATTTTGTGAGGAAATCTGCTGCCAATCTGATTGCATTTTGTGGGGAAATCTGCCGCCATTCTGATTGCATTTTGTGGGGGGTATCTGCCGCCAATCTGATTGCATTTAGTGAGGATATCTGCCGCCAATCTGATTGAATTTTGTGGGGATATCTGCCGCCAATCTTATTGTATTTTGTGGGGAAATCTGCTGCCAATCTGATTGCATTTTGTGGGGATATCTGCTGCCAATCTAATTGCATTTTGTGGGGTAATCTGCCGCCAATCTGATTGCATTTTGTGGGGATATCTGCCGCCAATCTGATTGCATTTTGTGGGGATATCTGCCGCCAATCTAATTGCATTTTGTGGGGATATCTGCCGCCAATGTAATTGTATTTTGTGGGGATATCTGCCACCAATCGGACTGAATTTTGTGGGGAAATCTGCCACCAATCTGATTGCATTTTGTGGGGATATCTGCTGCCAATCTAATTGCATTTTGTGGGGAAATCTGCCGCCAATCTGATTGCATTTTGTGGGGATATCTGCCGCCAATCTGATTGCATTTTGTGGGGATATCTGCCGCCAATCTAATTGCATTTTGTGGGGATATCTGCTGCCAATCTAATTGCATTTTGTGGGGATATCTGCTGCCAATCTGATTGTATTTTGTGAGGAAATCTGCCGCCAATCTGATTGCAATTTGTGGGGAAATCTGCCGCCATTCTGATTGCATTTTGTGGGGGTATCTGCCGCCAATCTGATTGCATTTAGTGGGGATATCTGCCGCCAATCTGATTGCATTTTGTGGGGATATCTTCCACCAATCTGATTGCATTTTGTGGGGATATCTGCCGCCAATCTATTTGCATTTTGTGGGGATATCTGCTGCCAATCTAATTGCATTTTGTGGGGATATCTGCTGCCAATCTGATTGTATTTTGTGAGGAAATCTGCCGCCAATCTGATTGCAATTTGTGGGGAAATCTGCCGCCATTCTGATTGCATTTTGTGGGGGTATCTGCCGCCAATCTGATTGCATTTAGTGGGGATATCTGCCGCCAATCTGATTGCATTTTGTGGGGATATCTGCCGCCAATCTGATTGTATTTTGTGGGGAAATCTGCTGCCAATCTGATTGCATTTTGTGGGGATATCTGCTGCCAATCTAATTGCATTTTGTGGGGAAATCTGCCGCCAATCTGATTGCATTTTGTGGGGATATCTGCCGCCAATCTAATTGCATTTTGTGGGGATATCTGCCGCCAATGTAATTGTATTTTGTGGGGATATCTGCCACCAATCTGACTGCATTTTGTGGGGACATCTGCCACCAATCTGATTGCATTTTGTGGGGATATCTGCCGCCAATCCGATTGCAATTTGTGGGGATATCTGCTGCCAATCTGATTGCATTTTGTGGAGGTATCTGCTGTCAATCTGATTGCAATTTGTGGGGGTATCTGCTGTCAATCTGATTGCAATTTGTGGGGGTATCTGCTGTCAATCTGATTGCAATTTGTGGGGGTATCTACTGCCAATCTGATTGCATTTTGTGGGGAAATCTGCCACCAATCTGATTGCATTTTATGGGGATATCTGCCGCCAATCTGATTGCAATTTGTGGGGATATCTGCTGCCAATCTGATTGCATTTTGTGGGGAATCTGCCGCCAATCTGATTGCATTTTGTGGGGAAATCTGCTGCCATTTGACTACTTGATGAATTATTATGAGGCATGTAACTACTTGAATATTTTATCTAAAATGTATCTGGTCAGACCTAATCTCTGCGAATAACACCGCTACCTATTTTGTGTTTTATTTTCTTTTAAAGTCTGCCCATGACCCATCATGACCATGCCCATGTTCCAGTGCGTGGCGACACTCATTTATTTTTGTTGCGGCGCGCTGCATGTGGACATATCCCTATTGGAGACTGTCCTCAGAAGTGCTCACAATCTATTCCTTACCATAAGATCATGCAACATTTCTAGAGTACATGTGTATGTGAGCCCAAAATGGGGGGGGAGGAGGAGAGGGGATCAGGGGGGGGGGGGTAGGAGTGGGGGGGGGGAGGAGTGGGGGGCTGGCCCCAGGCTGAAACGTCCTTGGTGGGCCCTTAGTGTCCCAGTCCGACCCCGGTCGGGGGAGCTGCGCACCGGAGGCCGGGAGAGGAGACTTCAACCAGGTGAGTTCATTGTTTTGTTTTTTTTACAGGTACATTTTATTTTAATAACTGCTGCCCACAGTACGATTTTCTGGTGAACGCTGCCCACAGTACGATTTTCTAGTGAACGCTGCCCACTGTATGATTTTCTGGTGAATGCTGCCCACATTACGATTTTCTGGTGAACGTTGCCCACTGTACGATTTTCTGGTGACTGCTGGCCACATTACGATTTTCTGGTGAATGCTGCCCACGTTACGATTTTCTGGTGACTGCTGCCCACATTGCTATTTTCTGGTGACTGCTGCCCACATTGCGATTTTCTGGTCACTGCTGCTCACATTACGATTTTCTGGTGACTGCTGCCCACATTGCGATTTTCTGGTCACTGCTGCTCACATTACGATTTTCTGGTGAATGCTGCCCACATTGCGATTTTCTGGTCACTGCTGCTCACATTACGATTTTCTGGTGACTGCTACCCACATTACGATTTTCTGGTGTCTGCTGCCCACATTGCGATTTTCTGGTGACTGCTGCCCACATTGCGATTTTCTGATCACTGCTGCTCACATTACGATTTTCTGGTGACTGCTGCCCACATTGCAATTTTCTGGTCACTGCTGCTCACATTACGATTTTCTGGTGAATGCTGCCCACATTGCGATTTTCTGGTGACTGCTGCCCACATTGCGATTTTCTGATCACTGCTGCTCACATTACAATTTTCTGGGGACTGCTGCCCACATTTCTATTTTCTGGTGACTGCTGCCCACATTTCTATTTTCTGGTGACTGCTGCCCACATTGCAATTTTCTGGTCACTGCTGCTCACATTACGATTTTCTGGTGAATGCTGCCCACATTGCGATTTTCTGGTCACTGCTGCTCACATTACGATTTTCTGGTGACTGCTGCCCACATTGCAATTTTCTGGTCACTGCTGCTCACATTACGATTTTCTGGTGAATGCTGCCCACATTGCGATTTTCTGGTGACTGCTGCCCACATTGCGATTTTCTTGTCACTGCTGCTCACATAACGATTTTCTGGTGACTGCTGCCCACATTGCTATTTTCTGGTGACTGCTGCCCACATTACGATTTTCTGATCACTGCTGCTCACATTACGATTTTCTGGTGACTGCTGCCCACATTGCAATTTTCTGGTCACTGCTGCTCACATTACTATTTTCTGGTGAATGCTGCCCACATTGCGATTTTCTGGGGTCTGTTGCCCACATTGCGATTTTCTGATCACTGCTGCCCACATTACGATTTTCTGGTGACTGCTGCCCACATTTCTATTTTCTGGTCACTGCTGCTCACATTACGATTTTCTGGTGAATGCTGCCCACATTGCGATTTTCTGGGGTCTGCTGCCCACATTGCGATTTTCTGATCACTGCTGCTCACATTACGATTTTCTGGTGACTGCTGCCCACATTGCAATTTTCTGGTCACTGCTGCTCACATTACGATTTTCTGGTGAATGCTGCCCACATTGCGATTTTCTGGTCACTGCTGCTCACATTACGATTTTCTGGTCACTACTGCCCACATTGCAATTTTCTGGTCACTGCTGCTCACATTACGATTTTCTGGTGAATGCTGCCCACATTGCGATTTTCTTGTCACTGCTGCTCACATAACGATTTTCTGGTGACTGCTGCCCACATTGCTATTTTCTGGTGACTGCTGCCCACATTGCGATTTTCTGATCACTGCTGCTCACATTACGATTTTCTGGGGACTGCTGCCCACATTGCAATTTTCTGGTCAATGCTGCTCACATTACGATTTTCTGGTGAATGCAGCCCCTATTGCGATTTTCTGGTGTCTGCTGCCCACATTGCGATTTTCTGGTGACTGCTGCCCACATTGCGATTTTCTGGTCACTGTTGCCCACATTGCGATTTTCTGGTGTCTGCTGCCCACATTGCGATTTTCTGATCACTGCTGCCCACATTGCGATTTTCTGGTAACTGTTGCCCACATTGCGATTTTCTGGTGTCTGCTGCCCACATTGCGATTTTCTGGTGTCTGCTGCCCACATTGCGATTTTCTGGTGTCTGCTGCCCACATTGCAATTTTCTGGTCACTGCTGCCCACATTGCGATTTTTGGTGTCTGCTGCTTACATTGCGATTTTCTGGTCACTGCTGCCCACATTGTGATTTTCTGGTGACTGCTGCCCACTTTACGATTATTTTATGGTGAAATGCTGCCCACTTTACGATTATTTTATGGTGAAATGCTGCTAACGTTATGATTATTTTATGGTGAAATGCTTCCCACTTTACGATTAATTTCTGGTGCATTACGATTATTTTATGGTGAAACGCTGCCCCATTATAATTATTTTATAGTGAAACGCTGCCCCATTATGTTTATTTGGCACCTATTGGGGGGGGGGGGGGGCTTTTCAAATTTTCACAGGGGGGCCCAGTGATTTCTAGTTACAACCCTGGTTGATAGGCAGTGAAATGCCTCTCAAACTCTCACAACTGCTTGCTGCTGCCTGGTAACTGCTCACTGCTGTCTGGTAACTGCTTGGTGCTGCCTGGTAACTGCTCACTGCTGCCTGGTAACAATCTGATTGTATTTTGTGGGGAAATCTGCTGCCAATCTGATTGCATTTTGTGGGGATATCTGCTGTCAATCTAATTGCATTTTGTGGGGAAATCTGCCGCCAATCTGATTGCATTTTGTGGGGATATCTGCCGCCATTCTGATTGCATTTTGTGGGGATATCTGCCGCCAATCTAATTGCATTTTGTGGGGATATTTGCCGCCAATGTAATTGTATTTTGTGGGGATATCTGCCACCAATCTGACTGCATATTGTGGGGAAATCTGCCACCAATCTGATTGCATTTTGTGGGGATATCTGCCGCCAATCCGATTGCAATTTGTGGGGATATCTGCTGCCAATCTGATTGCATTTTGTGGGGGTATCTGCTGTCAATCTGATTGCAATTTGTGGGGGTATCTGCTGTCAATATGATTGCAATTTGTGGGGGTATCTGCTGTCAATCTGATTGCAATTTGTGGGGGTATCTGCTGTCAATCTGATTGCAATTTGTGGGGGTATCTGCTGCCAATCTGATTGCAATTTGTGGGGGTATCTGCTGTCAATCTGATTGCAATTTGTGGGGGTATCTGCTGTCAATCTGATTGCAATTTGTGGGGGTATCTGCTGCCAATCTGATTGCATTTTGTGGGGAAATCTGCCACCAATCTGATTGCATTTTATGGGGATATCTGCCGCCAATCTGATTGCAATTTGTGGGGATATCTGCTGCCAATCTGATTGCATTTTGTGGGGAATCTGCCGCCAATCTGATTGCATTTTGTGGGGAAATCTGCTGCCATTTGACTACTTGATGAATTATTATGAGGCATGTAACTACTTGAATATTTTATCTAAAATGTATCTGGTCAGACCTAATCTCTGCGAATAACACCGCTACCTATTTTGTGTTTTATTTTCTTTTAAAGTCTGCCCATGACCCATCATGACCATGCCCATGTTCCAGTGCGTGGCGACACTCATTTATTTTTGTTGCGGCGCGCTGCATGTGGACATATCCCTACTGGAGACTGTCCTCAGAAGTGCTCACAATCTATTCCTTACCATAAGATCTTGCAACATTTCTAGAGTACATGTGTATGTGAGCCCAAAATGGGGGGGGAGGAGGAGAGGGGATCGGGGGGGGGGGGGGGGTAGGAGTGGGGGGGAGGAGTGGGGGGCGGGCCCCAGGCTGAAACGTCCTTGGTGGGCCCTTAGTGTCCCAGTCCGACCCCGGTCGGGGGAGCTGCGCAGCGGAGGCCGGGAGAGGAGACTTCAACCAGGTGAGTTCATTGTTGTTTTTTTTTTACAGGTACATTTTATTTTAATAACTGCTGCCCACAGTACGATTTTCTGGTGAACGCTGCCCACAGTACGATTTTCTAGTGAACGCTGCCCACTGTATGATTTTCTGGTGAATGCTGCCCACATTACGATTTTCTGGTGAATGTTGCCCACTGTACGATTTTCTGGTGACTGCTGGCCACATTACGATTTTCTGGTGAATGCTGCCCACATTACGATTTTCTGGTGAATGCTGCCCACGTTACGATTTTCTGGTGACTGCTGCCCACATTTCTATTTTCTGGTGACTGCTGCCCACATTGCGATTTTCTGGTCACTGCTGCTCACATTACGATTTTCTGGTGACTGCTGCCCACATTGCGATTTTCTGGTCACTGCTGCTCACATTACGATTTTCTGGTGACTGCTGCCCACATTACGATTTTCTGGTGTCTGCTGCCCACATTGCGATTTTCTGGTGACTGCTGCCCACATTGCGATTTTCTGATCACTGCTGCTCACATTACGATTTTCTGGTGACTGCTGCCCACATTGCAATTTTCTGGTCACTGCTGCTCACATTACGATTTTCTGGTGAATGCTGCCCACATTGCGATTTTCTGGTGACTGCTGCCCACATTGCGATTTTCTTGTCACTGCTGCTCACATAACGATTTTCTGGTGACTGCTGCCCACATTGCATTTTCTGGTCACTGCTGCTCACATTACGATTTTCTGGTTAATGCTGCCCACATTGCGATTTTCTGATCACTGCTGCTCACATTACGATTTTCTGGTGACTGCTGCCCACATTGCAATTTTCTGGTCACTGCTGCTCACATTACGATTTTCTGGTGAATGCTGCCCACATTGCGATTTTCTGGTGACTGCTGCCCACATTGCGATTTTCTGATCACTGCTGCTCACATTACAATTTTCTGGGGACTGCTGCCCACATTTCTATTTTCTGGTGACTGCTGCCCACATTGCAATTTTCTGGTCACTGCTGCTCACATTACGATTTTCTGGTGAATGCTGCCCACATTGCGATTTTCTGGTCACTGCTGCTCACATTACGATTTTCTGGTGACTGCTGCCCACATTGCAATTTTCTGGTCACTGCTGCTCACATTACGATTTTCTGGTGAATGCTGCCCACATTGCGATTTTCTGGTGACTGCTGCCCACATTGCGATTTTCTTGTCACTGCTGCTCACATAACGATTTTCTGGTGACTGCTGCCCACATTGCATTTTCTGGTCACTGCTGCTCACATTACGATTTTCTGGTGAATGCTGCCCACATTGCGATTTTCTGATCACTGCTGCCCACATTACGATTTTCTGGTGACTGCTGCCCACATTTCTATTTTCTGGTCACTGCTGCTCACATTACGATTTTCTGGTGAATGCTGCCCACATTGCGATTTTCTGGGGTCTGCTGCCCACATTGCGATTTTCTGTTCACTGCTGCTCACATTACGATTTTCTGGTGACTGCTGCCCACATTGCAATTTTCTGGTCACTGCTGCTCACATTACGATTTTCTGGTGACTGCTGCCCACATTGCAATTTTCTGGTCACTGCTGCTCACATTACGATTTTCTGGTGAATGCTGCCCACATTGCGATTTTCTGGTGACTGCTGCCCACATTGCGATTTTCTTGTCACTGCTGCTCACATAACGATTTTCTGGTGACTGCTGCCCACATTGCTATTTTCTGGTGACTGCTGCCCACATTACGATTTTCTGATCACTGCTGCTCACATTACGATTTTCTGGTGACTGCTGCCCACATTGCAATTTTCTGGTCACTGCTGCTCACATTACTATTTTCTGGTGAATGCTGCCCACATTGCGATTTTCTGGGGTCTGTTGCCCACATTGCGATTTTCTGATCACTGCTGCCCACATTACGATTTTCTGGTGACTGCTGCCCACATTTCTATTTTCTGGTCACTGCTGCTCACATTACGATTTTCTGGTGAATGCTGCCCACATTGCGATTTTCTGGGGTCTGCTGCCCACATTGCGATTTTCTGATCACTGCTGCTCACATTACGATTTTCTGGTGACTGCTGCCCACATTGCAATTTTCTGGTCACTGCTGCTCACATTACGATTTTCTGGTGAATGCTGCCCACATTGCGATTTTCTGGTCACTGCTGCTCACATTACGATTTTCTGGTCACTACTGCCCACATTGCAATTTTCTGGTCACTGCTGCTCACATTACGATTTTCTGGTGAATGCTGCCCACATTGCGATTTTCTTGTCACTGCTGCTCACATAACGATTTTCTGGTGACTGCTGCCCACATTGCTATTTTCTGGTGACTGCTGCCCACATTGCGATTTTCTGATCACTGCTGCTCACATTACGATTTTCTGGGGACTGCTGCCCACATTGCAATTTTCTGGTCAATGCTGCTCACATTACGATTTTCTGGTGAATGCAGCCCCTATTGCGATTTTCTGGTGTCTGCTGCCCACATTGCGATTTTCTGGTGACTGCTGCCCACATTGCGATTTTCTGGTCACTGTTGCCCACATTGCGATTTTCTGGTGTCTGCTGCCCACATTGCGATTTTCTGATCACTGCTGCCCACATTGCGATTTTCTGGTAACTGTTGCCCACATTGCGATTTTCTGGTGTCTGCTGCCCACATTGCGATTTTCTGGTGTCTGCTGCCCACATTGCGATTTTCTGGTGTCTGCTGCCCACATTGCAATTTTCTGGTCACTGCTGCCCACATTGCGATTTTTGGTGTCTGCTGCTCACATTGCGATTTTCTGGTCACTGCTGCCCACATTGTGATTTTCTGGTGACTGCTGCCCACTTTACGATTATTTTATGGTGAAATGCTGCCCACTTTACGATTATTTTATGGTGAAATGCTGCTAACGTTATGATTATTTTATGGTGAAATGCTTCCCACTTTACGATTAATTTCTGGTGCATTACGATTATTTTATGGTGAAACGCTGCCCCATTATAATTATTTTATAGTGAAACGCTGCCCCATTATGTTTATTTGGCACCTATTGGGGGGGGGGGGGGGGCTTTTCAAATTTTCACAGGGGGGCCCAGTGATTTCTAGTTACAACCCTGGTTGATAGGCAGTGAAATGCCTCTCAAACTCTCACAACTGCTTGCTGCTGCCTGGTAACTGCTCACTGCTGTCTGGTAACTGCTTGGTGCTGCCTGGTAACTGCTCACTGCTGCCTGGTAACAATCTGATTGTATTTTGTGGGGAAATCTGCTGCCAATCTGATTACATTTTGTGGGGATATCTGCTGTCAATCTAATTGCATTTTGTGGGGAAATCTGCTGCCAATCTGATTGCATTTTGTGGGGATATCTGCCGCCATTCTGATTGCATTTTGTGGGGATATCTGCCGCCAATCTAATTGCATTTTGTGGGGATATTTGCCGCCAATGTAATTGTATTTTGTGGGGATATCTGCCACCAATCTGACTGCATATTGTGGGGAAATCTGCCACCAATCTGATTGCATTTTGTGGGGATATCTGCCGCCAATCCGATTGCAATTTGTGGGGATATCTGCTGCCAATCTGATTGCATTTTGTGGGGGTATCTGCTGTCAATCTGATTGCAATTTGTGGGGGTATCTGCTGTCAATATGATTGCAATTTGTGGGGGTATCTGCTGTCAATCTGATTGCAATTTGTGGGGGTATCTGCTGTCAATCTGATTGCAATTTGTGGGGGTATCTGCTGCCAATCTGATTGCAATTTGTGGGGGTATCTGCTGTCAATCTGATTGCAATTTGTGGGGGTATCTGCTGTCAATCTGATTGCAATTTGTGGGGGTATCTGCTGCCAATCTGATTGCATTTTGTGGGGAAATCTGCCACCAATCTGATTGCAATTTGTGGGGATATCTGCTGCCAATCTGATTGCATTTTGTGGGGATATCTGCCGCCAATCTGATTGCAATTTGTGGGGATATCTGCTGCCAATCTGATTGCATTTTGTGGGGAATCTGCCGCCAATCTGATTGCATTTTGTGGGGAAATCTGCTGCCATTTGACTACTTGATGAATTATTATGAGGCATGTAACTACTTGAATATTTTATCTAAAATGTATCTGGTCAGACCTAATCTCTGCGAATAACACCGCTACCTATTTTGTGTTTTATTTTCTTTTAAAGTCTGCCCATGACCCATCATGACCATGCCCATGTTCCAGTGCGTGGCGACACTCATTTATTTTTGTTGCGGCGCGCTGCATGTGGACATATCCCTACTGGAGACTGTCCTCAGAAGTGCTCACAATCTATTCCTTACCATAAGATCTTGCAACATTTCTAGAGTACATGTGTATGTGAGCCCAAAATGGGGGGGAGGAGGAGAGGGGATCGGGGGGGGGGTAGGAGTGGGGGGGAGGAGTGGGGGGCGGGCCCCAGGCTGAAACGTCCTTGGTGGGCCCTTAGTGTCCCAGTCCGACCCCGGTCGGGGGAGCTGCGCAGCGGAGGCCGGGAGAGGAGACTTCAACCAGGTGAGTTCATTGTTGTTTTTTTTTTACAGGTACATTTTATTTTAATAACTGCTGCCCACAGTACGATTTTCTGGTGAACGCTGCCCACAGTACGATTTTCTAGTGAACGCTGCCCACTGTATGATTTTCTGGTGAATGCTGCCCACATTACGATTTTCTGGTGAACGTTGCCCACTGTACGATTTTCTGGTGACTGCTGGCCACATTACGATTTTCTGGTGAATGCTGCCCACATTACGATTTTCTGGTGAATGCTGCCCACGTTACGATTTTCTGGTGACTGCTGCCCACATTTCTATTTTCTGGTGACTGCTGCCCACATTGCGATTTTCTGGTCACTGCTGCTCACATTACGATTTTCTGGTGACTGCTGCCCACATTGCGATTTTCTGGTCACTGCTGCTCACATTACGATTTTCTGGTGACTGCTGCCCACATTACGATTTTCTGGTGTCTGCTGCCCACATTGCGATTTTCTGGTGACTGCTGCCCACATTGCGATTTTCTGATCACTGCTGCTCACATTACGATTTTCTGGTGACTGCTGCCCACATTGCAATTTTCTGGTCACTGCTGCTCACATTACGATTTTCTGGTGAATGCTGCCCACATTGCGATTTTCTGGTGACTGCTGCCCACATTGCGATTTTCTTGTCACTGCTGCTCACATAACGATTTTCTGGTGACTGCTGCCCACATTGCATTTTCTGGTCACTGCTGCTCACATTACGATTTTCTGGTTAATGCTGCCCACATTGCGATTTTCTGATCACTGCTGCTCACATTACGATTTTCTGGTGACTGCTGCCCACATTGCAATTTTCTGGTGACTGCTGCTCACATTACGATTTTCTGGTGAATGCTGCCCACATTGCGATTTTCTGGTGACTGCTGCCCACATTGCGATTTTCTGATCACTGCTGCTTACATTACAATTTTCTGGGGACTGCTGCCCACATTTCTATTTTCTGGTGACTGCTGCCCACATTGCAATTTTCTGGTCACTGCTGCTCACATTACGATTTTCTGGTGAATGCTGCCCACATTGCGATTTTCTGGTCACTGCTGCTCACATTACGATTTTCTGGTGACTGCTGCCCACATTGCAATTTTCTGGTCACTGCTGCTCACATTACGATTTTCTGGTGAATGCTGCCCACATTGCGATTTTCTGGTGACTGCTGCCCACATTGCGATTTTCTTGTCACTGCTGCTCACATAACGATTTTCTGGTGACTGCTGCCCACATTGCATTTTCTGGTCACTGCTGCTCACATTACGATTTTCTGGTGAATGCTGCCCACATTGCGATTTTCTGATCACTGCTGCCCACATTACGATTTTCTGGTGACTGCTGCCCACATTTCTATTTTCTGGTCACTGCTGCTCACATTACGATTTTCTGGTGAATGCTGCCCACATTGCGATTTTCTGGGGTCTGCTGCCCACATTGCGATTTTCTGTTCACTGCTGCTCACATTACGATTTTCTGGTGACTGCTGCCCACATTGCAATTTTCTGGTCACTGCTGCTCACATTACGATTTTCTGGTGAATGCTGCCCACATTGCGATTTTCTGGTCACTGCTGCTCACATTACGATTTTCTGGTCACTACTGCCCACATTGCAATTTTCTGGTCACTGCTGCTCACATTACGATTTTCTGGTGAATGCTGCCCACATTGCGATTTTCTTGTCACTGCTGCTCACATAACGATTTTCTGGTGACTGCTGCCCACATTGCTATTTTCTGGTGACTGCTGCCCACATTGCGATTTTCTGATCACTGCTGCTCACATTACGATTTTCTGGGGACTGCTGCCCACATTGCAATTTTCTGGTCACTGCTGCTCACATTACGATTTTCTGGTGAATGCTGCCCCCATTGCGATTTTCTGGTGTCTGCTGCCCACATTGCGATTTTCTGGTGACTGCTGCCCACATTGCGATTTTCTGGTCACTGTTGCCCACATTGCGATTTTCTGGTGTCTGCTGCCCACATTGCGATTTTCTGATCACTGCTGCCCACATTGCGATTTTCTGATCACTGCTGCCCACATTGCGATTTTCTGGTAACTGTTGCCCACATTGCGATTTTCTGGTGTCTGCTGCCCACATTGCGATTTTCTGGTGTCTGCTGCCCACATTGCGATTTTCTGGTGTCTGCTGCCCACATTGCAATTTTCTGGTCACTGCTGCCCACATTGCGATTTTCTGGTGTCTGCTGCTCACATTGCGATTTTCTGGTCACTGCTGCCCACATTGTGATTTTCTGGTGACTGCTGCCCACTTTACGATTATTTTATGGTGAAATGCTGCCCACTTTACGATTATTTTATGGTGAAATGCTGCTAACGTTATGATTATTTTATGGTGAAATGCTTCCCACTTTACGATTAATTTCTGGTGCATTACGATTATTTTATGGTGAAACGCTGCCCCATTATAATTATTTTATAGTGAAATGCTGCCCCATTATGATTATTTGGCACCTATGGGGGGGGGGGGCTTTTCAAATTTTCACAGGGGGGCCCAGTGATTTCTAGTTACAACCCTGGTTGATAGGCAGTGAAATGCCTCTCAAACTCTCACAACTGCTTGCTGCTGCCTGGTGACTGCTCACTGCTGTCTGGTAACTGCTTGGTGCTGCCTGGTAACTGCTCACTGCTGCCTGGTAACAATCTGATTGTATTTTGTGGGGTTCTGGCTACACTCAGCCCTGGAGCCCCCCCCCCTCCCCCCCCTTATATAAGGCAGGCTCTGGCGGCCATTACACTCACTCGTGTGCCTGCAAATAGACAGACTAGGGCGAGCTGCTGCAGACTTGTTCTCCTAGGGAAAGATTAGTCAGGCTCTTGGAAGAATACAAGAAAATGTCACGACAAAGGAGATATAACAAAAAGATTACGAGTAATATACTCACAAGTCTGGGTTACCACAAAGGCAACCACTGGATATGCGGGTGGGGAGAATTATAACCTGACCCCACTCAGGTATTAAAAAGTCGCTCTCTGTAGACAGGAAAAACGGGGATACACCCCTCCACCAAGGGTGGACCAGATCAATAGATGAATGGAAATAACAGAGGCGCCAAATTAGAATAAAATAATCAAAATCTGTTTAAAAGGAGGGGGGTTGGTGGTTGCCACCCTCAGGTAATGACCAGCCAATGAGTCGTATAAATAAACAATAAAATTTATTATAAGCATAGCATGCCTGGAGAGCTTTATAATAAATGTTATTGTTCATTTATATGACTCATTGGCTGGTCATTACCTGAGGGTGGAAAACACCAACCCCTCCCCCCCCCCCCTTTTAAACAGATTTTAATTATTGTATACTAATTTGGCACCTCTGTTATTTCCATTCATCTATTAGTCAGGGTCTTGGCTTGTGTTAGCTTGCTCCTGGCTGAATCTTATTGCTTTAATAGCACCCCTCATTCAACAGCTCTTTTCAGAGCTAATCCTGTTCTTGTGATCATTTTTTTTTCTGTGTGTCAAACTGACACTTGTGTTGCATAGACAGCATTGCTAATTCATACTGTGTGTGTGCCACTGCCAGCAGCCCAGCACATTCAGTGACTACTACCTGTGTGTGTGACAGTGAGCTGCACATTGTACTACCCAGTACTGCATATACCCAGTACCTGTTGTGTTTAGTTAACCCACCTCATCACTGCATATACCTAGCTTTGTGTTGAGTGAACCCACCTCACTGCATCTAACTATCTTTATGTAACGATCGGTGTCAGCACACAGAGAGAATCTGATTATTGATGATCTGCAGAATCACCGATAATCCAAGTATAACTAACCTCTGGACATCTATATAGTGTGAGTATTTGGTGCAACAGTAATTACTTTGAGTAAGACCACCCGAGAAGCAGGTGGTCTTTGGCAGTATGGGCGATACTGCCTTCTGGGAAGTGCGAAGACCCTCCAGCAGCCTGAGATCTCCAAAGGGGTGGAGTCCCAGTCTGAAGGTAGGAAGGACCTGTGAGTGAGTGACACCTGGAAGGTGGATGTCACTAGCAGGTCTGGAGGCTATCTCTTAAAGGAGAGAGATAGCTCTCAAGGTTGGGCAAGCCAGGTCGGCAACACACGGACAGGCAAGGTACAGAGACAGAAGGCTGATTCGGTATCCAAAGGCAGGCAGGGTTGGCAACAGATAATCAGATATGCGTAGGTACCGAATCAGAAAGCAGAGGGATAGTCAGAAGAGCAGTAGGTCATAACAGATATATTCGGCAGCACGGTGGTGTAGTGGTTAGCTCTCTCGCCGCGCTGGGTCCCTGGTTCGAATCCCAGCCAGGGCACAATCTGTTTGTATGTTCTCTCTGTGTCTGCGTGGGTTTCCTCCGGGCACTCCGGTTTCCTCCCACATTCCAAAAACATACAGATAAGTTAATTGGCTCCCCCTAAAAATTGGCCCTAAACTACAGCACTTACACTACATAATATAGACATATGGCAATGGTAGGAATTAGATTGTGAGCTCCTTTGAGGGACAGTTAATGACAAGACAAAATATATATATATATATATATATATATATATATATATATATATATATATATATATATATATATATATATATATATATACACACTGTACAGCGCTGCGTAATATGTCGGCGCTATATAAATATTAAATAATAATAATAACAGATATCAAACAATGCCTAGTCTTGGGTGTGAGGTCCGTGGTCTCGACACCCTGGAACTAGTCTGGAGTATAACAGAATGATAACACAAAGTCCCTAATCTTGGGTGTGAGGTCCGTGGTCTTGACACCCTGGAACTAGTCTGAAATATAATACAATGATAAACAGAAGTAATCTGGCTCAGTGTGAATTCCCAGGTCCTCCTGGTTCTAACACACTGTAGGATCTGACTAAGGTCTGAGTGCTTTCACGTAAGTGTTCGCAACGGCAGACCCCCAGCAACTGGCAAGCAAGCTGAATATATAGTTGCAGGACTCAGTGGCATAGCTAGAAATCTCTGGGTCCCGAT
Organism: Hyperolius riggenbachi; assembly: GCF_040937935.1. NCBI lineage: Eukaryota > Metazoa > Chordata > Amphibia > Anura > Hyperoliidae > Hyperolius > Hyperolius riggenbachi. The sequence continues at coordinate 30,030,224 of NC_090657.1, read as the reverse complement.
GCGGAATCTGGATGTGCCCCCCCCCCTCCCGGTAACAACAGCCCCCCCCCCCCTCGCAACACCCGAAGCACACACATATCCAAATCCCCATAGCTGTGCATGGCATGGGTATATCAATTCCACTTTCCAGCAGCATGGCTGCCACGTTCAATTTGCAAACATACGCAGCACCCAGAGGAAGTAGGGTAATTAGTAGCAAGATGCCAGTCTGAAGGAAAATAATCGTTATGTGTGCAGCATTCACCCAATAATAATTATGTGCGCAGCATTCACCAGAAAATCGTTATGTGCGCAGCATTCACCAGAAAATAATCGTTATGTGTGCAGCATTCACCAGAAAATAAATGCAATGTGGGAGCATTCACCAGAAAATAAACGCAATGTGGGAGCTTTCACCAGAAAATAAACACAATGTGGGAGCTTTCACCAGAAAATAAATGCAATGTGGGGGAATTCACCAGAAAATAAACGCAATAAGGGGGCATTCACCAGAAAATAAACGCAATGTGAGGGCATTCACCAGAATATAAACGCAATGTGGGAGCATTCACCAGAAAATAAACGCAATGTGGGGGCATTCACCAGAAAATAATCGCAATGTGGGAGCATTCACCAGAAAATAATCGTTATGTGGGGGCAATCACCAGAAAATAATCGTTATGTGGGGGCAGTCACCAGAAAATAATCGTTATGTGGGGGCAGTCACCAGAAAATAATTATGTGGGGGCAGTCACCAGAAAATAATCGTTATGTGGGGGCATTCACCAGAAAATAATCGTTATGTGGGGGCAGTCACCAGAAAATAATCGTTATGTGGGGGCAGTCACCAGAAAATAATCATTATGTGGGGGCAGTCACCAGAAAATAATTGTTATGTGGGGGCAGTCACCATAAAATAATCGCTATGTGGGGAGCAGTCACCAGAAAATAATCGTTATGTGGGGGCAGTCACCAGAAAATAATCGTTATGTGGGGACAGTCACCAGAAAATAATCGTTATGTGTGGGCAGTCACCAGAAAATAATCGTTATGTGGGGACAGTCACCAGAAAATAATCGTTATGTGGGGACAGTCACCAGAAAATAATCGTTATGTGGGGACAGTCACCAGAAAATAAACCTGTACAAATAAAAAAAAATTCACCTGGCCAGCCTCTGACGTGAGCTCCCCGATGTGCAACCAGCCTCCCTCGTGCAGCTCCTCCAGTGACGATCCTGCAGCGGAGCAGCCAGTTTCTCCCTCGCTGACAGGCAGAGTGCAGGGCTATGGGAAGATGGCGCCCGAAGCCCTGTACTGGAGACACAAATAGTCTCTAGTGCAGGGCTTCGGCAGCCATCTTGCCGTAGCCCTGCTCTGCCTCCGGGAGCCAGTCCCCGCATTCACCAGAAAATAAACGCAATGTGAGGGCATTCACCAGAATATAAACGCAATGTGGGAGCATTCACCAGAAAATAAACGCAATGTGGGGGCATCCACCAGAAAATAATCGCAATGTGGGAGCATTCACCAGAAAATAATCGTTATGTGGGGGCAGTCACTAGAAAATAATCGTTATGTGGGGGCAATCACCAGAAAATAATCGCTATGTGGGGAGCAGTCACAAGAAAATAATCGTTATGTGGGGACAGTCACCAGAAAATAATCGTTATGTGGGGACAGTCACCAGAAAATAATCGTTATGTGGGGGCAGTCACCAGAAAATAATCGTTATGTGGGGGCAGTCACCAGAAAATAATCGTTATGTGGGGGAAGTCACCAGAAAATAATCGTTATGTGGGGGCAGTCACCAGAAAATAATCGTTATGTGGGGGAAGTCACCAGAAAATAATCGTTATGTGGGGGAAGTCACCAGAAAATAATCGTTATGTGGGGACAGTCACCAGAAAATAATCGTTATGTGGGGGTAGTCACCAGAAAATAATCGTTATGTGGGGGCAGTCACCAGAAAATAATCGTTATGTGGGGGCAGTCACCAGAAAATAATCGTTATGTGGGGGCAGTCACCAGAAAATAATCGTTATGTGGGGGCAGTCACCAGAAAATAATCGTTATGTGGGGGCAGTCACCAGAAAATAATCGTTATGTGGGGGCAGTCACCAGAAAATAATCGTTATGTGGGGACAATCACCAGAAAATAATCGTTATGTGGGGACAGTCACCAGAAAATAATCATTATGTGGGGACAGTCACCAGAAAATAAACCTGTACAAATAAAAAAAAATTCACTCACCTGGCCAGCCTCTGACGTGAGCTCCCCGATGTGCAACCAGCCTCACTCGTGCAGCTCCTCCAGTGACTATCCTGCAGCGGAGCAGCCAGTTTCTCCCTCGCTGACAGGCAGAGTGCAGGGCTATGGGAACATGGCGCCCGAAGCCCTGTACTGGAGACACAAATAGTCTCTAGTGCAGGGCTTCGGCAGCCATCTTGCCGTAGCCCTGCTCTGCCTCCGGGAGCCAGTCCCCGCAGTGCGCTGCGGGGATTTCAACACCTGGGGGGTCCAGGCCCCCGGGCCCCTCTCCCACCTCTTTAGGAGGCGGGCCCGGTCGCCATGGCGACCCCTGCGACTGCGGGCCCTAACTCTGCCACCCCGCCCGAGCCAATCAGGAGTCCAGCAGGAATCAGCTGATCGTCCTGATCAGCTGATACATCTCCTGCTGGTATAAAGGTCCTGACTTCTGGCGCGCTCACGCGTAGCTCTCCATCCATGTGTACTAGAGTTCCCAGCCAACCCATACATGTGTTGCTGCACGGAACCGCCCGTCTGAACGCGGAGATTAGTGTTGGGCGAACAGTGTTCGCCACTGTTCAGGTTCTGCAGAACATCACCCTGTTCGGGTGATGTTCGAGTTCGGCCGAACACCTGATGGTGTTCGGCCAAACTGTTCGGCCATATGGCCGAACTAAGAGCGCATGGCCGAACGTTCGGCTAGCACTGTGATTGGCCGAACGGGTCACGTGGATCGGACCCGAACGCGCTCTGATTGGCCGAACGGGTCACGTGGTTCGGGTAAATAAATACCCGATCCACGTCATTTCTCCGCCATTTGTCTGTGGGTTTAGCTTTGGGTAGGCAGGCAGGGTAGTTCTCTCTCCAGCCAGGCTAGCCAGGGTCCCCCCAGTCATTGTGTCGCTGCTGGGAACAGTAGTACACCGCTCACCCACACTATATAGCATTGTGTTTATTGCCACTCTGTGTCTCTGCTGGGAACAGTAGTACACCGCTCACCCTGTATAGCATTGTGCTCTGTGTCGCTGCTGGGAATAGTAGTACACCGCTCACCCACCACTGTATAGCATTGTGTTTACTGCCACTCTGTGTCTCTGCTGGGAACAGTAGTACACCGCTCACCCACCACTGTATAGCATTGTGCTCTGTGTCGCTGCTGGGAACAGTAGTACACCGCTCACCCACCACTGTATAGCATTGTGCTCTGTGTCGCTGCTGGGAACAGTAGTACACCGCTCACCCACCACTGTATAGCATTGTGCTCTGTGTCGCTGCTGGGAACAGTAGTACACCGCTCACCCACACTATATAGCATTGTGTTTACTGCCACTCTGTGTCTCTGCTGGGAACAGTAGTACACCGCTCACCCGCCACTGTATAGCATTGTGCTCTGTGTCCCCTTCAACTATTGGGTATCGAAGCTAGACACCTGGCATGAACTGGCAATGTACGCAATAGAGGTGCTGGCTTGCCCGGCAGCCAGCGTTATGTCGGAACGCTGTTTCAGTGCTGCCGGAGGCATCGTCACAGATCGGCGTATCCGCCTCTCCACAGAAAATGCAGACCGTCTGACTCAAATTAAAATGAATCAATCCTGGATTGGAAACGACTACGCAACACTCCCGGACCCCAACCAAGTAACATGAACAATGAACATCTGTGATGGGTTAGCGTTACCGGTCCCTTTTCCTGGAACCTCTCATCTGTATTACATTTATGACTGCATGCCGACAAAAAGCAAATTGCTATCCGCACGCTTCTTGTCCTCATGCAAGGCCTGGGTTGTTGTGTCTCAAAGCGTGGCCTTCTCCTCCTGCGCCGCCCTCCTCCTGTTCCATCACGTGTGCTGCTGCTGGGTTAGCGTTACCGGTCCCTTTTCCTGGAACCTCTCATCTGTATTACATTTATGACTGCATGCCGACAAAAAGCATGTTACCTGTGCAAAGAAAACAGACATTTCCCGCATTTAAAAGACAGTTTTCCCTTTGAAACTTTAAAATCGATTTTTATCAAAAACTATAAGCTCTTTTTGCTAAATTTTTTTTCCTCTTGTACCCACTCCCAAGGTGCACATACCCTGTAAATTTGGGGTATGTAGCATGTAAGGAGGCTTTAAAAAACACGAAAGTTCGGGTCCCCATTGACTTCCATTATGTTCGGAGTTCGGCTCGAACACCCGAACATCGCGGCCATGTTCGTCCTGTTCGGCCCGAACCCGAACATCTAGATGTTCGCCCAACACTAGCGGAGATAGCCGCCCCACCGCCAAACCGCGCGGCGGCATCTCCGCCATTTATTACACTTTAGTGTTCAGTGAACCCACCTCACTGCATCTAACTACATTTAGTGTTCAGTGAACCCACCTCACTGCATCTAACTACGTTTAGTGTTCAGTGAACCTACCTCACTGCATATAGCTAGCTGTTGTGTTGAGTAAACCCACCTCACTGCATCCAACTATCTTTTGTGTTGAGTGAACCCACCTCACTGCATCTAACTACCTTTAGGCTACTTACACACTAAGACGTTGCGTTAGGTGCTACGTTAAGGTCGCATAACGTGCACCTAATGCAACGTATGGTGGTGCGGGAGAGGACGGTACAGTGAGCCGCGTTAGGCGGCTCTATCTGTATAAGATCTCCCAGGGTGGCGCTGATTGGCCGGTGGGACCACGTGATGCGGAGCGAGACACTCCACATCACGTGGTCCTGCCGGCCAATCAGCGGCTGCCAGTGCAGTGCATATTAAGTAGCCATGTGCGCAGCTACTGTAGCGGCATCTCCCCGCCTCCTCTCCGCCCCCCACTGAGCATGTGCAAACAATCTAACGCTAGAACGCACAGCATGCTGCACCTTCACTACAACGTGCAGCGTTACATGTAACGCAACGTGGGCAGTGTGAACAGCCCACTTGTGTTACATTGCTGTGCGTTGGGGGAGCGTTACAGGCTGCACTCCCTGTGTGGAAGCAGCCTTAGTGTTCAGTGAACCCACCTCACTGCATATAGCTAGCTGTTGTGTTCAGTGAATCCACCTCACTGCATCTAACTACCTTTAGTGTTCAGTGAACCCACCTCACTGCATATAGCTAGCTGTTGTGTTCAGTGAACCCACCTCACTGAATATACCTAGCTGTTGTGTTGAGTGAACCCACCTCACTGCATCTAACTACCTTTAGTGTTCAGTGAACCCACCTCACTCATTTCTGGTCACTACCTCGGGGCGGGCATGCCTGCTGCCCTCCTTGCCTGGATGTGTGGTGGTAGCCGTTTGTTAGGCTACAACTCCGGACCGGAATCACACCAGCAACGATTCCCCGGCCATTACCCTTGGTCACAATGGCAGACTTGCCCTCCATAATAGATTCTCGTTGCAGGTACTAAACAGCAAGTAAAAAATGTAATGTAAAAAAAATAGATGTAAGCTTTAACAATGGTAGAGAAAGAACCATCGAAAGTTGATAAGGCAGACAGACATTACCTAACCAGACATCACTGAGTGAGGAAGAGCAATCTCGCCATGGTGCGCAGTGCGCAGTAGTCCACCACGGCCGTCAAAACACAAACAGCTGCTTGCGGTGCGTTACACAGTGAGTTTGGTGTGTCAGTGTGAAGCAGTACACTAATTACACTCCCTGATTGATGTATACACATGCAAGATGTTTGAAAGCACTTCAGGTCTGCAATTTAGCATTCAATGTGATTTCTGCCCTTAAAACGCTGCTTTGCGTCAAATCCAGATTTTTCCCCGGGACTTTTGGCGTGTATCCCACTCCGCCACCTGGGGGTCCAGGTGTTAGACCCCTTGAAACATGTTTTCCATCACTTTTCTGGCCAGCATAAGTGTTTCTAGTTTTCCAAGTTCGCCTCCCTATTGAAGTCTATTGCGGTTTGCGAACTTTTGCGAGAACCGAACCTTCCGCAGATGTTCGCGAACTAGGTTCGCGAACCGAAAATCGAAGGTTCGCGACATTTCTAATTGAGATCTCGGGCAGAGAGTGAGCAGTGATCTGTAGTAGATGGAGATACTTTCTTGTATACCATCATTAGAGGTACATATTATTTGGGCACCGAGTGATGCCAACTGGTAGAATATTGGTAGTGTTCTATTAACAATATTCTACTCTTGGCTTTTTGACCTTAAAGTGGTCTAACACCCAGCATTTCAACTTTGCTTTAAAAGATTGCTTACAGCTTATAAACTATTATGCCAGATTTTTTTTTTTAGCAGAAATTCACTGAATGGATTAAACATGACATTTTAGTGCTGCATTTAGCTAGAAATCCTCCGTGCTTGCTTGTTTAGTTACAAATGTATCTATCTACAATGTAACAAACAAACACTGCTCTGAGAGAACAAAGAGGGCTTCCCCGGCAGGCTTTTCAAAGGTCTATTTGTATTACAAATAAAGATACATTTTGTAACTACAGATAAGAACGGATGCGGATTCCTAGTTAAATCCAACACTAAAATGTCATGTTTAACCCATTCAGTGAATTTCTGCTTAAAAAAAAATCTGGCATAATAGTTTGTAAGCTGTAAGCAATCTTTTAAAGCAAAGTTGTAATGCTGGGTGTTAAACCGCTTTAACCTTTAACTCCCATCACCCTGTAAATCAACTATCTGGGACTTGGCAGCAGGGCTGTTTTTAGGCATAGACAAACCAGGCTGTTTTGAGAATTAATTTTTCTTATTTTTTTATTTATTTAAAGGGAAGGTTCAGGGACACTAAAAAAAATAAAAATCCACATCCACTTACCTGGGGCTTCCTCCAGGTAGCAGGTGGCAGGCAGGAGGTGCCCTCGTCGACGTTCCACTGGCTCCCGGTCGTCTCCGGTGGCGCGCCCGGCCTGGCAAGGTCGGGCTTCTTGTGCGCTCCAAAATGCGCCTCACGGCGGCGCGCTGACATCATCGGACGTCCTCTGGGCTGTACTGCGCAGGCTCAGTAGTTCTGAGCCTGCGCAGTACAGCCCGGATGACGTTTGGAAATTGTTTGGATTGCAACCTGTGCTTCTCTGAATAGTGATAGCAATGAATCCTCAAATAAATAATGGGGCTGGAAAAAGCCCTGGGCAAGTGAAAATCAACTTTTTTTTTTATAGTTCAGGTGTGCTTTAAATTAGTTATTAAGGGAATGCATAAAATCATCTTAGTTGATCCAGAGGAGAGCAAAACCCCTTACAAGGCATAGGCCAATTTGCCTTCTGAGAGAAAAAAGGGACGGTCTCCTCCTGTCCCCAGCTATGAACACTAGGAAGGAACATCTCTGTGGAAGAACATCTGGAGTGTAGAACAATCACTCCTAAACCGCTGTATGTATGTTTGATTACAATGGCTCTGAAAGATTGGTAGGCTATAGGTATGCTTTGCACTCTAGCAGTTCTCGCTGTGTGTGACTGTAGTGATATTTGCATGTAAATTTATGCTCAAGTGGTTTGAGGTTCTTGAATCAAGCAGCTCTATACTGCTCAAATTGTAAAATTGGTAAACATGAGCATGACTATCTCCAATCTACCCAGTCTGCCTGTTGACAGTTCACAATTATTTGCATATCACTGGCACTGTTCAAGTCCTTAGTGACTAGTACTAGATGACCAATCCCAATAAAGTGGGATATAACTGACATAACATTCAATAAAAAAAAAAAATCTACTTTTCATTACCCATACAGTTATCATATTTGCTTTTGTGTGCAAATAATATTGTGTCTACAAATTACAAATTCCCAAAGTACAGTTTATCTGCTCTGAAAGCTGCTATTGCATTTTGTCTGCTGACTGTGATGTAGAGGGTCAAAGTTGACCCTAATGATGCCCTATGGGGGCGAATCAAACTTCCGAAAAAGTTTGCGGTTCTCCGCGATCGCGAACCCCGGAAGTTCGCCGGTTCCCGTTCGCTGGCGAACCATTCGGGCCATCTCTAGTCACAAGTGGCAATAAAGATATTGCCGAATGAATGGGAGGAGCGTTGTCACGGAACAGCCGTGAGAAACGAAAACGCAACCGCAATCGGTTTCCTGCCTCGATTGCCGTTGCGCTGCCAAATCACGATCTCATGTCTGTGGATACCAGGCAGTCCAGGCTGGAGGGTCTCTGCTGTCTTCATAAAAGCAGCAGAGTTCTTTTCATGAAACCTGGTGCCTGTGACCTGTTAGCCAGAGGTGTAAACTCAAAGCTTGTCCAAGTTGATTTCACATTCAGATGTTAATTAACCTCCTTGCCGGTCTAAAAAATCCGGCAAGGAGGCAGCGCCGCACTTTTTTTTTTTTTTTTTTAAATCATGTAGCGAGCCCAGGGCTCGCTACATGATAGCCGCTAAGCGGCGGCATCCCCCCACCCACTCCGATCGCCTTCGGCGATCAGAGTATGCAGGGAATCCCGTTGAGAACGGGATTTCCTGCAGGGCTTCCCCGGTCGCCATGGCGACCGGGCGGGATGACGTCACCGACGTCATAGACGTCGTGACGTCAGAGGGAACTCCGATCCGCCCCTTAGCGCTGCCTGGCACTGATTGGCCAGGCTGCGCAGGGGTCTGGGGCGGGGGGGGGGCGGCTCGGCGCGGCGGGTAGTGGCCGGCGGCGATCGCGACCTACACGCAGCTAGCAAAGTGCTAGCTGCGTGTAGGGAAAAAAAAATTATGCAAATCGGCCCAGCGGGGCCTGAGATATCCTCCTGCGCAGGTTACCCCGAGCTGAGCTCGGGATAACCGGCAAGGAGGTTAAAGGAACCAAAAGGTCCTTTTCATACTGGGAGATCCCAGGAAGCTAGTCACAGCTTGACACCAGACAGCCTGGCTGCAGCCTTACCAGGAAGAAATGAATGTATTATATAATTTTTTGCCTATTTACAGAATACAGTAAATAGGGTAGTTATGAGAGCGGTATAATTGGATCCGTAGGGTCATGCTGAATCTCTTGATACCAGTCGAGAGGGGCCCGGGGCCCCTACAACCCAGGTATGAATCTTCTCAGGAACCTGATCCGCTGCACTAGCCATGTCTGATGTCATATTAATCTGTATTTTCCGACAAGTATGAATCTGTTATCCCCCTAAATATAATGTGTATAGTTCATGAGTTACGGCATTTTATAAGTTTAGCCCTAAACTCTCTCAGAGGGAATGAACTGTCATTGGTGGGTAACTCAGAGGGGGCCGGCATTGCCACACCCCCAAACCAGCTTCATCAAAAGCACATGGCCGGCAGGCGGGCCCTCAGTGCTCCAAATTCCACCTTCACGAAAGCACACTGCCAGCCAGGGGACCATGTGGTTGGCGGCCATCTTGTCTGAGCTGAAACAAAGGACACATGGCTAGCGGCCATCTTGATCGGCCATCTTGTCTGAGCTGAAACAAAGGACACATGGCTAGCGGCCATCTTGATCGGCCATCTTGTCTGAACTGAACAAAGGACATTTTCCAGTTTGCTTGGATTTTAAACTTTGCTGAAACTGAACAAAAGGAACTCTACAAGTTTTCCCAGAATGGACATATTTCCACAAACCCTGAGTATTTTCTCCTTTTTTTATTTCATACTGGCTATTAATGTGTCCATAATTGTTGATTTTAATAATTGTCTGTATATATTAATTATTTATATTGCCGTGAATAAAAGACTTCATCAAAGTCATTCACTGTTTCGCTACCCTGCTTATCAGCCGCACAACTGAACCAGACTTCTGAAGAGATGCTACTATTGTTGATATCTAGACAGAATAGAGTGTGTTTAACCGTTTTATTTGCAGGTCGAGAAATAACCAGTTAGTGAGTTCCTCTGTCTCAGAAAACAGAGGTAGTGGCAGTTATACCCTGAAATAGTGTGTAAAGTTGTAATTACCGTACCTCACAGGCTCCCTTCTGGTTTGTCTGCGGCCAATTCCCAACGGTTCCTACGCATTGACTGCGACCAGAGTTCGCACGATCCGTGCGCTGGCACCGTTTGGAAGGCATTACGAGGTCTGACCACTAGGGCTCCTGTGACAAGTGTGAAATGTGACCATTGCACTGGTTTTTAAAGGATACCAGAGCCAAAACCATTTGGAGAAACAGGGGAAGCAGGCATATATGGGGACCTGTCTTGATGGATACCACTCTCCCCGTTCTCCTCTGCACCAGACTGTCCAGGAGTTGGAGGATGCTTTAGTTCAAGTCTGGGAGGAGATCACTTAGGACACCATCTGCCACCTCATCAGGAGCATGCGCAGGCATTGTAGGAAGGTCATACAGGGACGTGGATTTTGTCTCGTTTAAGGACATTACATCAAAGTTGGAACAGCCTGTAGTGGTTTTTTTTTTTTCCAGTTTAATATTGAGTGTGACCCCAAATCCAGACCTCTATGGATTGATAAATTTGATTTCCATTGATAATTTTTGTGTGATTTTGTTGTCAGCCCGTCAACTATGTAAAGAACAAAGTATTTAAAGCACCACTATTGCGGAAAAAAACATATGCTTCAAATACTAGAAGTGAGCAGAGATGTCACTTCCTGTATTTTTTTTTTGTATTTTTATTTAATTTTTATTATTTTTTATTTATATAACACCAACATATTCCGCAGCGCTTGTATTTCAAGAATACTCACCATAACTGTCCACTGGTCGCCTGGCTGTCTGCTCAATGCAGATACGAGGTCAGAAGTAAGCCGCAGGGCAGAACAGCGAGGAGCAAGCGAGGGGTAGCTAAACTTTGTGAAGGCAGGTCCATGACAAGTGGCAGGCGGGCAATAAAGTGGCCGGCAAACTTGGTGTGTACCACCTGGCCAAGTACCACAGGCATAGGCACACCAGTCCCGTTTTCTGCGGGATTCTCCCGATTTTGTGCGTTCTGTCCTGAGTCCCGCCCTCTGCTGGCCGAATCCCGAGATTTGGCACCCCACCAGGAGCAAAATTAGTCTAATTACCCGCCGACCGCATCATTCCGCTGACTGCGTGCAGTGTGCTATTGCTGCAGGCAGCAGTGGGGCAGACTGCACTGCTCAGTGTCTCACATGTGCGTCCTCTTCACCCTGCACTGATTGGCGGCTCCTCTTCTCTGGAGTGTGGGTCAGTAACTTCCCCTGCTTAGCTGCTGTCTTTCACTCTCTCCTCTCTCCCGCTGAGTCTGTCTGATGTCATGTGATGCTGGTCGGGGGTTCGTGCTGCTGGCTGTCCCTGCTGATACTTCTCGCACTTCATTAGGCAATATACGCTTGCTGAAACCTCATCTCCAGTCATGTTTCTTTTGTGTTGTTCTGGGGGTCCTGTATAGCTCTGTTAACTCTTTTTGTTTTAGTATTTTATTGGCATTTTCATTGCCCCCTCTCTCTGGCCTAGTGCACACCAAAAACCGCTAGCAGATCCGCAAAATGCTAGCAGATTTTGAAACGCTTTTTCTTTTTCTGCAGCGTTTCAGCTAGCGTTTTGCAGTTTTGTGTAGCGGTTTTGGTATAGTAGATTTCATGTATTGTTGCAGTAAAGCTGTTACTGAACAGCTACTGTAACAAAAAACGCCTGGCAAACCGCTCTGAACAGGCGTTTTTCAGAGCGGTTTGCGTTTTTCCTATACTTAACATTGAGGCAGAAACGCATCTGCAATCCAAAATCTGCAGCAGCCCGGGAGTATGCGTTTCTGCAAAACGCCTCCCGCTCTGGTGTGCACCAGCCCATTGAAATACATTACCCTAGCGGATCCGCACCCGCAAGAGGATCGCAAACCGCAGCAGAACCGCTCTGGTGTGCACTAGGCCTAATGCTGCATACACACTTGAGATAAAAGTCTCTGGAAAAGGCAAGATCACAGACCAATTATACCCCCTTCATGTAGTATGAGAGCCATACTCTACACAGTCTATTCTATTGAGCTGCACTCCCCATCAGATAAAATCTTTGCAAGATGCTGCACACAAAGATGCCCGTACACACTCAAAAGATCATTATCTGCAAAAGATCTCTTCCTGCAATAGATCCATTCCTTCAAAATGCATTCATAGTCTATGAGATCTGCAGATCATCATACACACCTTGTTTAGCAGGCAATCATCTGCAGATCAGATCCACCAGGATGGATTTTCAGATCTGCAGATGATTGCCAGATATGCAGATGAAGTCTGTTAAACAAGGTGTGTATGAGGATCTGCAGATCTCATAGACTATGAATGCATTTTGAAGGAATGGATCTATTGCAGGAAGAGATCTTTTGCAGATAATGATCTTTTGAATGTGTACGGGCATCTTTGTGTGCAGCATCTTGCAAAGATTTTATCTGATGGGGAGTTCAGCTCCATAGAATAGACTGTGTAGAGTATGGCTCTCATACTACATGGAATGGGGTAAAATTGGTCTGTGATCTTGCCTTTTCCAGAGACTTTTATCTCAAGTGTGTATGCAGCATAAGTTTTGCTTTACAGGCACTTTTTTTCCTTCCCTGGGACAAGCCTTCCCTCTTTTATTAACCACTTCGCATTCAGACCTTGTTTCCCACTTATGGACCAGAGCAGTTTTGACAGTTTAGCTATGTCCCTATTTAATCAGAAATAACTTTATCCCTACTTATGACACAGAAATGAAATATATATATATTTTTTTTTTTTTCAAGACAAACTAGGCTTTCATTGTATGCCATTTTTTCCCTCAAACAATTGTTTTCTATGAATTTTAATGGAAAAACAAAAAAAAAATAGAAAAAAAAACATGTATTTCTCAGTTTTACCAATTCCAGTTTAAAAATAAAAAGTGCTACTATAGATAGAAAACACAAATTTTGTTTGGCTATTCTTACTGCTTATCCCAAAAGTCCGCTCCGGCCCACGTGGCGGTGATTGACAGCACCGATCGCGCAGGCACAGTACAGAGTGACCTCCAGGTCACTCTGACGTCATCGCCAGGGACCGGGTCGGAGCTCCGGCAGAGCTGCGGCGAGGGAGGTCCTGGGAGCTTAGAGCTGGATGAAGACCCCGGTAAATAGCATTTATTTTATTCAAATTTCCCTGACAACTCTTTTAAAGCACTTTAGGCCTGCAATTTAGCATTCAATGTGATTTCTGTCTTTAAAATGCTGCTTTGCGTCAAATCCAGATTTTTCCCCGGGACTTTTGGCGTCTATCCTACTCATCCATGCAAAAACTCGGATGTTAGACCCCTTTTTTTCAAAGTTCGCCTCCCCTTTGAAGTCTATTGCGGTTCACGAAAGTTCGCGCGAAACTAACCTTTCGCGGAAGTTTGCAAACCGAAAATCGGAGGTTGGGGTCATATCTCTAGTCACCTCGGGTATCCTTTAACCACTTTACCCCCAGCGGTACGAATTTCTCCGTCCCTTTTTTCCCCCCTAAAAAACCAGGGACGGAGAAATCCGTACCTTACGCGCTACCGCCGCTGTCCGCGCTCCCGCCGCTCGTGCGCGCGCACCCGCCGCTCGTGCACGCCGCCGCCCGCTCGCCCGGGGATCAATGAACGGGAAAATCCATTCCCGTTCGTTGATCTAGCCCCCGCAATGATCTGCTGCTTCTTTCAGAAACAGCGAGATCATTGTGAATCTCCCAGCCTCCTCCTGCTTCCTGTAAGCATCCTTCCGGACGCTTACAGGTCGCATGTAAACAAACACTCTGTGGCCATCTTGTGGCCAAATAGTAAACTACACCCTAAAAGCATTTTACATACACAAACATTACATTTACACAATAAATTAACTCATTACCTCCCACACTCCCCAATTTTTATTTTTTTTTGTAATTAAAAAAAAAAAAAAAAAATACAATAAAAAAACAAACATAAATAGTTACCTTAGGGACTGAACTTTTTAAATATTTATGTCTAGAGGGTATAACACTGTTACTTTATAAACTGCGGGCTTGTAATTAGGGATGGATGCAAAACTGAAAAAAATGCACCTTTATTTCCAAATAAAATATTGTCGCCAAACATTGTGATAGGGACATAATTTAAATGGTTTTATAACCGGGACAAATGGGTTAATACATTTCATGGGTTTTAATTACAGTAGCATGCTTTATTTAAAAACTATAATGGCCGAAAACTGAAAAATAATAATTTTTTCCCACATTTTTTCCTATTTCCCCATTAAAACACATTTAGAATAAAAATTCTTGTCATAATGTCCCACCTAAAGAAAGCCTAATTGGTTGGCGAAAAAAACAAGATATAGTTCATTTCATTGGGATAAGTAATAATAAAGTTATAGACGAATGAATGGAAGGAGCGCTGAAAGGTGAAAATTGCTCTGGTGGTCAGGGGGTAATACCCCTCAGTGGTGAAGTGGTTAAGGAACTCTGCACAGAACTGCTTTCAAAACGAATAGAAGCGTGACTTTAGAGGCATTGGTATACTGACTTGACGTTTATCATTTTTTAAATCTTTTGATATTTTTTTTAACAGGGACACCAAAATGCTCCTAAAAGTGTGAGTGAGTGGTATGCATGAATGTGGGAATATTATACTGTATATTTTATAGGTTGAATTGGTAAAAATAATATAATACACATTTCATTAGATGGTTTTTAATAATCTATATCCTTGATCCAAGGAACAGTATCCGTGTTGTCAAGTTTTCTGTTTCAACCTGCTATAGGCCAGAGGAGTAACCAACAGATTTGCCCTAACATGAGCAGCCTGTCTTGTGTACATCTCAAAGAGGAACTTTAACCCAGGATTAAACTTCATCCCAGTCAGTAGCAGATGCCCACTTTCTCTCAAGAAACCTACCTCTTCTCGAATAGATCATCAGTGGGGTCTGTATTCCTGATGTTGTGGTGAAACCCCTCCCACAGTGTGATGTCATGACCTTGGTCCTGACAGTTTGCTGTCTGTGTACCTCATTGCATTGTGGGAAATAATGACTTTTTCCAACTGCCAAGCAACCAGCATCGCCCTCTGTGCATAGAACTCTCAGTAAATGTATACGTATCGCCATACTTTCTAAAGCTTTTTTTCTGCTGTAATCAGCAGAAGCTCTTTTTTTATTGGGGGGCACAGTGGTGTACTCAGGGCTTTCCAACGCCAATCCTGGAGGGCCATATCCATGCCAGTGTTAACGATAGACTGAGAAATGTGTTCTATTTGATGAGCTGCACTTTTCCTGATTCACTCCCAACAATTAATTTGAGCTGTGCCAAAAGTACGTAAGGAACTTGTCCCTTGAGGACTGGAGTTGGACAGCCCATGTGTAGTGGATAGCCTTGCATTGCTGGGTCCCTGGTCTGAACCTTTGCCAGGACAGCATGTGCATTCCTGTTCTCCCCATGCTTGTGAGGGTTTCTCCCAGGTTTTCCAGTTTCCTCCCACATTCCAAAAACCTTCCCTTAAAAATTGGCATTAGACTATGATAAACATAGGACTATGGTAGGGAATAGATTTTGAGCTCCTTTGAGGGACAGTTAGTTATAAAACTATGCATGCTGTAACGAGATTTTTTTAAAAAGTAAGCGCTTTATAAAAATACTAAATAAAATTGAAAATATTTCAAAGTTCATGCAGGATTATGTACATTTTTATACAAATATAAGCAGCAAGAAAATAGGCCAATCAAGTCCAACCAAGGTTTAACCTCTACAGAACCGCGTCACGCCGGCAGGCGTGGCCGCGGCGGCAGCCCCAGGACCGCCTAGCGCCATAAAGTCCTGGGGCTGCAGTTTGCAAAAGATCGCGCGCATCTCCTGTTAGTGGGCGGAGCGGAGCCTTCAAGTCTCCGAGCAGATATTGCCGCTCGGGAGACTGTTAGAGGGTGAAACCGCCGTCTAATTACATTGTACAGAATACTATTGCGATCTCCCTCCTGACTCTCGGCGGTGATCGGCTGTCATATGTGAACATAAAAAAACAAGCATTTTTAATAATAATAAAAAAAAAACTTTTAATAAAAAAAAAAATAAACAAAACAAACATTCGGGGGGCAATCTGACCCCACCAACAGAGAGCTCTGTTGATGGGGAGAAAAGGGGGGGGGGAATCACTTGTGTGCTGTGTTGTGCGGCCCTGCAGCTTAGCCTTAAAGCTGCAGTGGCCTATTAACAGAAAAATAGCCTGGTCACTAGGGGGGTTTAACACTGTGGTCCTCAAGTGGTTAAAATGATTGGTCCATTTTCAAGCTGCATATTTTTGCATAAGAATTTACAAAACTCTGCATAAACTCAGAAATCTCATTGGTCATCACTAAGGCCACATACAGACATCAGACCATAGTCTTTGGAAAATGAAAGATCACAGACCAATCTTACCACCCTTCCTGTAGTATAAGAGCCATACCTACACAGTCTTTTCTATGGAGCTGAACTCCCCATCAGAAAAAAATCTTTGCAAGATGCTGCACACACAGATGCTGCACAGACACAAAAGATCCGTATCTGCAAAAGATCTGTTCCTGCCAAAAATCCATTCCTGCAAATTGCAATGATAGTCTATGAGATCTGCAGATCAACATACACACATGATTTAACTGACATTCATCTGCAGATCTGCAGATCTGAAAATCCATCCTGGTGGATCTGATCTGCAGATGAATGTCAGTTAAATCATGTGTGTATGATGATCTGCAGATCTCATAGACTATCATTGCAATTTGCAGGAATGGATTTTTGGCAGGAACAGATCTTTTGCAGATACTGATCTTTTGTGTCTGTACAGCATCTGTGTGTGCAGCATCTTGCAATGATTTTTTTCTGATGTGGAGTTCAGCTCCATAGAAAAGACTGTGTAGAGTATGGCTCTTATACTACAGGAAGGGTGGTAAGATTGGTCTGTGATCTTTCATTTTCCAAAGACTATGGTCTGATGTCTGTATGTGGCCTAAGGGTACGTTTCCACTAACGCGAATTCGCATAACCAATAAAAGTGAATGAGCTTGTGTGCACTTGTCAGGAAAACGGAGCGTTTTCGTGTGCAGGAAAAATCTGCACAGCAGTCATCCGAATTCGGACACCGCACTACCGCCGTATTTAATAGGGAATTCACATGGTGTTTTTGTATGCGAATTTGCATACGATTTCGCATGGAATCAATGAAAAAGCACACAGGCACTGCCATGGTTAAATTTGCACAGTGTCGTCCATGCGAAATCGTATGCGAATTCGCAGTAAAATTCGCATACAACCGCATACGATTTCGCTCCTGCAAGCGAATTCGTCCGCGGAGAATCCGCGGCAATTCCGCACTGCACTAGTCGAACCGTACCCTAATACCTACCCAGTAAAACAAGGGAGATGTAGTCCGTTATTCGCTCTCCTGGTAGCCTAAGAGAGAAAAGGACCCATCCTTCCCTTCGACTAGCAGGTTAGTCCTTGTAGGATTTCCTCAAACTATCACTTTCTACACGAAAGACTGTGTGGTACTCCAGTGCTGATACTGCAAGGGTTGCCTGTAATTTCACTTCAGATGTCGTAAAGCAGAGGGCCCCAAACTTTTTCGGTCAAGGGCCGGGTCAATATACTTCAGACTGCTGGGGGGCCAGAACGTACATAAAATGATGTTAAAAACATTACATTGAATCTAGGTATTGATCAGGGCTGTGGAGTCGGTACAAAAATCTTCCGACTCCAACTCCTCAGTTTATGAAACCACCGACTCCAGGTACCCGAAATGGCTCAGACTCCGCGACTCCTTAGTCCAATACTTACCAGGACTGTGGATTTTGTACACAAATCATCAGACTCCTCAGTTTATGAAATCACTGACTCAGACTCAAACTCCGGGTAACCAAAATTGCTCAGACTCCTCGACTCCACAGCCCTGGTATTGATTCCCCCAGTCATGCCCGGAAGAGAACTCCCAGCAGCAGCCATAATGTCATGCGGCACCCGAAGAGCATCTTTGTGCACCAGACAGTGAAGCATACCCAGGTGACAACCTGCCGTCCAATTGGACAGCAGTGTCACCTGATGCAGAATTGGATGCCAGTGAATGACTGCTCGCTGGCTTCTACAGTATGTGGACGGGTGGTTCCAGTACTGCTATTCTATATGTGGGCCGCCAATATTTAATGGTGCAGTGGGCCGCATATATAAGTTATACATTATGTGTTTGGGGGGGCCAGTGAAAAAGCCTTGAGGGGCCGCATTAGGCCCGCGGACCTTAATTTGAGGACCACTGTCGTAAAGTCTACTGCAAAACCCAATCACAGGAGGATAGAAATTTGTCCTAAAGCAGAACTTCTGAAAGAAAAAGTCACACTGGTTCGAGATTGGTTACAAACAGCCTTTAATGCCTTACTAAAGAGCCAAACAAAACCCGATGCATGTCATCACCTTACAGTACTGATCAGTAACATAAAAAAAAAATAGTCCGATGTACAAGATCCTGTATGGAGCTGCATGACTCTGGTCAATTTGTAGAACACTTCTATAACAGGAGATGAAGTGTTAGCATTAAAACTATTTGACAAAGATTGTAAAAATGGGCTAGATCAACAAGGCAACTTTCTCCAGCACATGACCTCAACTCCAGTCTTGAGATACCCCCCTACAGTGAGGCCACCTGTGCTAATTACTCATTCCTCTACACAAGCCTGTGCAGGACTACAGACCTCCCGAGAGCAGGACCTCTTGAGGGGACAGGAGTTGAGGCTCTGGTATTGACCTCAGCAAAGAAAACCATAGCCTCCAAGTGAGAGAAGTACCACTGCTGGTACCTCCAAGACAAAGAGTGATGGTATTTGAAGCTTCCACATGAGACAGTGGACAGAAACGCAAATAAATGGCATCAATATGGGAATTCTGAAAGACTGAACTAAAGAAAATGAATCCATGATTCTAGGCCCAGTAGAGGGCGCCAGTCAAGAAGAGTTCATAAATACACATAATGGAAGATATGGTCTGTTGTGTCAAAGCCTGTCTGATAAGCCTCCCATGCCTCCACTGAACGGACATATAGATGCGGCGGTTTATAAAATGGCCTACGTGGAGGGGAAGATGTGCAAGGAGGGGCTTGAAACCAAAACCGAAAAATAAACCCTAATATAAACAAAACAAGGTGAGGATGAGAAGAGTGAAGGTCATGGGAAGCCATCGTCATCATCTTCCGCCATTTCTTTAGCAAACTCTAGGTCTTGCTGCTCCCTCTCACGCCGCTCCTGAAAGAATGAAGACAATTAGTCAGTGCAGAAAGCAGAGCATCATGAATAACACAGCGGGAATGATGATGAAACATTGGAGAGCTGAGTGTTGCTACGGCAAGGCCTGCAGAGGCTTTTACTGTTATTGTGTGTCTATTGGGCTAGATTAACCATTTGGGGACCGGCCGCCTAACCCCCCCCCTTAACCAGCTGAGCGGTCTGGACGAGCTCAGCTCGTCCATCACCGCCGGAGGCTGCCGCTCAGGCCCTGCTGGGCCGATTTTCATCAAATAAAAAGCAGCACACGCAGCCGGCACTTTGCCAGCCGCGTTGTGCTGCCTGATCGCCACCGCAGCGCGGCGATCCGCCGCGTGCAGCGGTGAAAGAGGGTCCCCCCAGCCGCCCGAGCCCAGTGTAGCCGGAACAAAAAGTTCCGGCCAGCGCTAAGGGCTGGATCGGAGGCGGCTGACGTCAGGACGTCGGCTGACGTCCATGACGTCACTCCGCTCGTCGCCATGGCGACGAGGTAAGCGAAACACGGAAGGCTGCTCATTGCGGCCTTCCGTGTTACTTCTGGCCGCCGGAGGCGATCAGAAGAACGCATCCGGAGCGCCCTCTAGTGGGCTTTCATGCAGCCAACTTTCAGTTGGCTGCATGAAATAGTTTTTTTTTTATTGAAAAAAACCCCTCCCGCAGCCGCCCTGGCGATCTTAATAGAACGCCAGGGTGGTTAAAGTGGATCCGAGATAAACTTTTACTAATTGCATGGTTGTGTTCCTTTCATATAGTTTATAGGGCATTCCTCAAGCCAAATACTTTTTTTTGTTTTAAAGGACTTCGAGGCCAAAAGTCGCGAGTGCGACTGCGCAGCCTTTAGCCCGCCTCCAGCCACGCCCGACGTACGCTTCAGGAGGATGCCGGGAACCACTACGCGGCTGTAAGCGGGCTAAAGGCTGCGCAGTCACGGCAAAGCGCACTGCGCAACCATGGTTCAAGGCGGCGGCCATCTTGGGGGTGGAATGACGATGCGACCCGTTCAGTGGGGCCAGGACAAGCCCTGGGGGAACTAAAAGGACTAGATTGACGGCGGAACGGAGCGGAGGACGTCCTCCGTGGATTCTGCTGAGAAAAAGTTAAAGTGTCGATGCCGGCAAAGAGCGCTGGGGAGAGCTGATCGTCGCAGGGAGGTGAGTGGATCCTCTTCTTTCCCCCCTACCACTGGTGATCACTACAATCCGCCGACGGTCGTAGTGATCACGTGATCAGCAGCCATACGCAATGGCTGCTGATCACTGAGGCCAGCTTTCATATGACAGCTTAATCTCCCCTCTCGGGTGCGCACGATCACGTCGGGAGCGGAAACGGTGGGTGGCGTAGATCCTACGCCTCATCAGGCTAGAACAGCCACAAGTGCGGCGTTGGATCTCATAGAGGCGGTCCCCAAAAGGTTAAAGTGTACCTGAACTCTTGCACAGGACAGAAGGTAAACAGAGAGAAATGCATCCAGTGTGTATTTAGAGAGTTTAGTCAAATTCCCCCTCATCTGTGTCTAATTACCACTGTAATTTGATCTCTTCAGCTAAGGAATCTCCTGTGCCACAGAAGAATTGCTAATTTGTAAACACAGGATGTTAACCCTATGTCTGCTTCCATGAAAGCAGGAAGTAGACACTACAGATTTATTTCAGGATTTGCATCACATATAACAAAAATGTTTTTCTTTAAAGGTTATTATGCTATTGCTCATCTTTTAGAGCAGTAAGGAAGTTCTGAGTTCAGGTCCGCTTTAAAGAGAACCGGAGGTGAGAGGGATATGGAGACTGCCATATTTATTTCTTTTCAAACAATACCATTTGCCTGGCAGTACTGCGGATGTCTGACTGCAGTAGTGTCCAAATCATGTGCCACAAATAAGCATGCAGCTAACTGGGTCAGAAAATCGGACCTGCATGTTTGTTTGGGGTCGTCCGCTACAAGCACAATAGAATCTCGGTATAGTAAAAACTCAGTCCCGACCATGTGCCTGCATGATAAACAATGCATGACCAATCCTGATATAGTAAGCTTTTGCTATAGAGATGCATCACTAGGCAATGACAGAGCGTTACATCTGTAGAGCATTGGGGCCCGAAACTTTTGCCTACAGATCACATCCGATCGCTACAGGCGGCAGTCATTAAGGGGAACCCGAGGCTGCCATATTTATTTCCTTTTAAGCAATACCAGTTGCCTGGCTGCCGTGCTGATCCTCTGCTTCTAATACTTCAATACAATATTGTCAGAGCTGACGAGATTAGCTGCATGCTTGTTTCTGATGTAGTTCACTTCACTACTGCAGCCAAATAGATCAGCAGGGCTGCCAGGCAACTAGTATTGTTTAAAAGGAAATAAATATGGCAGCCTCCAGATTACTCACCTCGGGTTCACTTTAAATGTTTATAAACAGGTGCAGGTATTGCAGGGGTTAATAGACTAGGCTAGGGTTGAAAATTAAATGGGGATTTAAAAAAAAATAAAAAAAAATGGCTGTAAATGTATTAAAAAGGTGTAAATAAAAAAAAAATTAAACCCTTTATAAATGCATTTTATAGAAATGCAATGATTACAAACTGGAAAAATGTTTGCAAACCGAAAATTCTACTGCTTTCTCTGCAAGTTGTTAGAATTCCTAAGGACTGAACAAACAGGAAGAACTTGACCAGTAGGTGGCGTTATCGTTAGCCGTGACAGCAACACAGGTCTGTGCAGATTGCCTCACTGCTAGGGATGGCGCTTTATGGGATTCTTACCTCTGCTGACTCCAGGTCTTTGTTGTAAGATTTGGGAGGAAATCGCATAGCCTGGAGGATAGAGAAAAATAAAAGAATTCAGTATTCGTTACTCTTATAGTTCATACACTGCAACCCCCGACAACCCCCCCCGAACGGCTTCCTATGCAGCACGGGTTATAACGTAATCTTACAGCATCTCCCAATCAGCTTTCCTCATCACATTCTACAGCTGCATACACACTTTAGATGTCTGCTGTCTAAAATGATTGTTAAGGTGGCCAGACGACTTGGCAGCCGATCGACCATCCGATTTGATTATTATAATCAAAGTGGATGAAAAATTGGTGCCGCCAAAAGCATGTTTGATTTACAATGTGACCAATGTTGAGGCCGGTCGCATGTATTGATTGGTCATGCTGCAAGGGGGCGGCCGCGCTCGACCGGGTGCGCGGTGGTAACATTGGGACGAGCAACGGAGCCCCTGGTGCTGCCCCCCCCCCCCCAGAGTAAAATGCTCTTGTGATCAGCAAAATACGCTTTTGTGATCAGAAAAATGGTTGCAATCCGCTTTTTGAAGCAGATGGCAGCTTAGTGGCAGAGGGGGTTATATAGATAAGCTAGCTCGCTCACAGTGCAACCATTTTGACCCTTCCATATTCTAAAGGAACGAAGGCAGTCCTGCTATCATGCAGAGGCAGAGAACACACTCATACAGAACTCTTAGGGCTTGTTTCCACTGTTGCGACGCGATTTCGGCCGCATTCCGACGCTTGTAAAAACGCATGCGGATGCGTTTCCACATGCGTTTTTACCCGCGATTTCGCCTGCGATTTCGCATGGCAGGGTGCCATGCGAAATTAACCATGACACTGCCAGGGCTAAATAAAATTGAAAAAGGTGCGAAATCGCACGCGAAATCGCGGGTAAAAACGCATGTAACAAACGCATGCGTTTTTACTATTAAATACATTAGCGGCGATTCGCACGGATTCCCGACGCAGGCGAAATCGTTGGCTCTTTTGTGCGTTTTTTTCACGCTGAAAAAAACGCACCTCAACAACGCTACAGTGGAAACAGGCCCATCCACTTGTATTACATGTGCGGATCTGCATGCGTTGGACGCATGCAGATTCGCGATAGTGGAAACGAGCCCTTAAAGGGAACCAGAAATTAACGTTTCAAACAAAATAAACATATCAGTCGATAGCTTGTAAAGAATAAATGTTCTACCTGATAATTTCGCCGCTAGTGTGTGCCTTTTTTAGTTTTTTTTTTTATCCATTATTGCTCCAGGAAAAATCAAATATGGCCGCCGGCTCATATCCCTTCTGCTTCCGGGTTATGCGTTGTTCTGGATGTGCTGTCTAGGCTATATGAGACTAGGCTGCTGCAGCCTTTCATCTGTGTGCTTTCATTTTGGTATGATGTGCAGCTGCCTGTAGGAAGTGTCTCTCATAGGAATGAAACTGCAGTCATCATCATTACCTATGCAGACAGAGTGCACACAGATCATATTGCAGCCACACTTGTCTGTTTCAGAGCTTCTTTCTCAGCAGCAGCAGCCCCTCCCATGTCATCAAAGCTTTCAGTATGCAAAGCAGGAAATCTAAGCCAGGAGGGGGAAAGCTTGGGCTTGAAAAGACTCCACAGAAGAGTGACTCAGCTATAATGATTCCAGGTCAAACCTAGACTGAGCCAGTCGGGGATTCTTATCACAGCTGATAATAGACTAATTAAGCAGATAAGAATGAAACTAAAAGCATGGTAGGTGTTTACTGTCATGTTCCCACTGATAAATGTAATAAAATAGTGAGGGTGCTTCGTCTCTAGTTCTCTTTAAGATTAAAATCTTATGGGGAGAAAATGATTTATAATAGATTTCAGCCTACCCACATGGAAAGAGACAGTCCAGCCTCTGTGACAGAATACACATTTTAACAATCAGAGCAGAACTACCGTATTTTTTGGACTATAAGACGCTCCTGACCATAAGATCCACATAGGTTTAGAGGACAAAAACGAGGGGACGAAATGTATATACTTAACCTGGTGCATCCATGGTGAAGGGGCATCTTGTGGATTATGCCCCCTTTGTACCTCTTGTGTCTCCTCTGTCCCCCTTGTATCCTCCTCTATGCCCCTTTGTGTCTCCCTGTATCCTCTGTCCCCTTCTCTGCATGGGTGCAGTACAGGGAGTCCCAGGCATTGCGGCAGGTTGGAGGTTCATATTGGCAGGCATTCACAAGTCCAGAACTCCCTGTATTTGGACTATAAGACGCAGTGACTTTCCCCCCACACTTTTTGGAGGTGAAAAATTGAGTCTTATAGTCCAAAATACAGTAGCTTGTCCTCGGGAGAAGTAGTGCGTTTACACTGGGGACTCCTGGTTGCTTCAACTTTCACTTTGTTAGGTCTATAAACTTATAAGCCTGCCACTTCCTTCAGCAAAAAAGTCCTATGCTACACAGAGCTTAAAGCGGATCTCCGGCATAAAGAAAAAAATCTAGCAGGGTTCCTGTAAAAGAAAGTGACTGCAGTAAACACCTTGGTGTTTTTCTCGGGTAGGGAGGGAAGGGCCATGCACTGGAAGTCGGGTAATGAGGGGTCTTCGGGGTGGGGGGGACTTTGCGGGACAAGGCAGCACAGGTAACTATCACTTTCTTTTACAGGAACCCTGTTAGATTTTTTTCTTTAGGCTGGAGATCTGCCTTTAATGCAGCTAATAACTAATGCAGGCGTTATTCAGATTCAGCAAGCATGAGTGTGTGATCATGGTTCTATGTATAGCACCTGCTCCTTACCTTGACAGACATATTGTGAATGTCCAGACAAAAGGAAATGCGCTGGTGGAAGGCCAGCTGGGGCTCCCGTGTTGAGTAGATATCAGTCATCTCCTTAGATTGGACATAGCCCTTTTCATGGTTAATACTGGCTTCAATGACTCCATCACGGATGGCCTGGAGAAGACAAAGTCACAGATTGGAATGAGGAGAAATTACGAGGGGGCTGTGACTTCACTCTCTAGTGCCCACACACAAGTACGCAGAGCGGCTCCACCTGGTGGGTTCGGCACTGGGTGGTGCCAATAGTGAAAATATTGCTCATCTGTTCTTACCGACATTTTTCTATTGACTTTCCCTGACTTCTATTATCACACTAACCCTCCCTCCTAATGCATAACACTAACCCCTACCTAATGCTTAACAATATCCTACCCCTCCTAATGCCAAGCACTAACCCCCACCTACTACTTAACACCATCTCTCTCCTAATGCCTAATACCAACCATCCCTCCTAATGCCTAACACTATCCTACCGTTCCTTATGCTTAACATTAACCTTAAGGAAAGGTGGGGGGGGGAAGGCTGTGCATCCCTAAACACGTTTCAATTGAATGGTTAATCGCACAGGCATACACCGCCTCTGCCAGACTGAAAAATGCATGCCCTGCATTCAAGACAAGTACTAACATTTATTAAACTAGGAGGTACTTTAGCTTCCAATATGGTTTGCATGCAAAGTATATTATACTAGACACTTATATAGTATAATAAGACAATTATATAGTATAATATACTTTGCATGCAAACCATATTGGAAGCTAAAGTACCTCCTAGTTTAATATATGTTAGCACTTGTCTTGGATGCAGGGCATGCATTTTTCAGTCTGGCAGAGGCGGTGTATGCCTGTGCGATTAATCATTCAATTGCAACATGTGTTTAGGGATGCACAGCCTCCCCCCCCCCTTCACCACCTTTCCTTAACTTTGTAACTATGTAATTGTCAGGTTAGCTGCTCCCAGCCCCTCCTCCTGGGTTTCCTGTTTGCATGATAAGTAGTAGCAGATTTGCATATGATTTGCATCTGAATTGAATGCAAAGTGTGCAGAAAGTCTATATAGGTGCTGCACACTGAGCTGGTGGTCATTTCAGATGCAGCCTTAGTGGTATGCGCTGGCGTTCTCCTTGCTGCTTAACATTAACCTTCCCTAATACTAGCCCTCTCCTAAAAATGTAACACTAAACTCCCCCCCCTGCGCTCAACTACCAGCCATAATAGCCAATCAACTAATATAGGATGCAATAAAGGATGTCTCCGATCGGCCATTAATTACCAATCGGGCGCCAAACCAGGGCTGTGGAGTCGGAGTCGTGGAGTCGGGCAATTTTGGGTGCCTGGAGTCGGAGTCGGGAAAAAAATGCACCGACTCCGACTCCTAATGAATTTGTAACTGTAATTAAAATAGAAAATATGATAAAATGTTCTATTTTTCAGATAATATTTATTAAAAATAATGTATATATACAGTAATAGCTGTGCTTAGTCCACAAAAATGAAATAAACCAATCAAAATTAGTTACTCAATAAAGCAGTCCCCATATTTTTAAAGTCAGATATACATATCTGATTGTGACTGTATATATGATGTGTACACAGGAATCTCTTATATATACTAAATAACATCTATGCTGTAAGAATAAAGCCTGATGTGTAGCTGTGTCACTAATAGAGATGGTCAACGAGATGGAAATAATTCTGCATTGATGCCGATTTATGCAAATGTATGCACTCCCTTTGCTGATGAAATCAAATAATTTGATATGTTGTTAAAATTTGGTTTGGTGACTACAAATTAAAGGGTAACTGAGACGGATGAAAAGTAAAGTTTTATACATACCTGGGGCTTCCTCCAGCCCCCTTCAGGCTAATCAGTCCCTCGCTGTCCTCCACCACCCGGATCTTCTGCTATGAGTCCTGGTAATTCAGCCAGTCAGCGCTGTCTGGCCGCATGCTGCTCCCACAGCCAGGAACATTCTGCACCTGCGCAATAGTGCTGCACAGGTGTAGTATGCTCCTGGCGGAGGAGTGCATGCGCACTACGCCCGACTGGCTCAAGTACCTGGACTCATAGCAGAAGATCCAGGTGGTGGAGGAGGACAACGAGGGACTGATTATCCTGAAGGCGGTTGGAGGAAGCCCCAGGTATGTATAAAACTTTAATTTCATCTGTCTCAGGTTTACTTTGTTACACAGTAGTACTATACTCTACATATGCACTCCCCACAGAGCTGCAGGGAATCCACTGAGAATGCTGTGCACATTGAACACAGAGGTGTTGTCTTTTACAATCTCCTCATTCCCCTGCAGAGTACCTGCACATCACTCTTACATGTACCCACAGTTACATTTCCTAGGGCCTGATCCATGTTCAGATTGTGCATGAAGAATGTGTAATAGAGGAAGAATCTCCTCATTCCCCTGCAGAGTACCTGCACATCATTCTTACATGTACTCACAGTTATATTGCCTAGGCCTGATAGATGTTCTTTGTTCCGGTTTGTACCTTTTACAAGTACTCTTACCATGGACTAGTTTTAGTCTAAAGGGAATAAATATAGTAGTCTACATATCCTTCTCACTTTAGTTGTCTTGTAAAATGCCTAAGCGTTGGCAGTTAAGAGACAAATTTCATGTTACATACTTTTAATCAACAAAATTGTAATATGCAAATTAGAGGAGTCGGAGTCGAGGAGTCGGAGGAATCCTAAACTGAGGAGTCGGAGTCGGTGGATTTTTGGACCGACTCCACAGCCCTGCGCCAAACTCACCTCCTTGGTGTCATATAGCCGCAATTTACAATGCAGTGCGGCTACCGAGGT
Source organism: Hyperolius riggenbachi (assembly GCF_040937935.1). Taxonomy (NCBI): domain Eukaryota; kingdom Metazoa; phylum Chordata; class Amphibia; order Anura; family Hyperoliidae; genus Hyperolius; species Hyperolius riggenbachi. Next base: position 30,002,535 of record NC_090657.1, on the reverse strand, counting down.
GGGTGCCCAAATGAACTGCTTCACCCACATGCAGCCAAACCTGCATGAATGATACAGCATGAATGCTAAATAGTGGGCATGAGGCAATTACTTACAACAATTGGTTGCTCTACTAAGGCAAATACCACCAATATTCATGACCGATTGATGAGCAGCTTGATCAAAATCACACTGTTGGCTGTAAGCAAATTCTGCTGTAGACCATTCAGGAACAACCGCTGAGCAATAGTTTTCTTAGTCATTAACTACCCTAAGACGGCCTCACGCCAATGGGCGTGAACGCAGTGGCAGCCCGAAGACCTCCTAATGCCAACTGGCGTCAGGTCCTGGAGCTGGCTTGTGCAGGAGATCGCACGCATCTCCTGCTCGGAAGGCGGAGCTCAGCCTTCAGTCTCCCAGCGGCGATCACCGTTCGGGAGACTGTTAGTTTCGCCGTCTTTTCACTTAGTACAGCGCTGTGATCCGCAGCAGTGCTGTACTGGGGACAGCCATGTGACACAGCTGTCCCTCCATTGGCTCCAGAGTGATCAGCTGTCATAGGCTGAAGCCTATGACAGCCGATCACAGTGAATGGCTGGCGGGAGGAGGGAGGGTGGGAAACATTAAAGTAAAATACCCTTTAAAAAAAAAAAAAAAAAAGAAATATTTGTCATAAAACAAATCAACATCTGGGGGGGGGGGGGGGAGCGATCAGACCCCACCAACAGAAAGCTCTGTTGGGGAGAAAAGAGGGGGGGGGGGGGCGCAACAGTGTGCTAAGTTGTGCGGCCCTGCAGCGAGGCCTTAAAGCTGCAGTGGCCATTTTAGTAACACATGGCCTAGTCTTTAGGGGGGGGGTTTAGCACTATGGTCCTCAAGTGGTTAAACAATCAAACATGCTAGTAAATATTGATCGGTCCTGCAGATGTTGCCCTGTGTACATATGCACCTGATTGATCAGTTTATACAAGAATTTGTTCAGTACAAAGGATCAGTCAGAAAAGCCACTGTAAAATGTGAATGGTATTTTCTGATCGGAGCACCCGGAGTCGGAGTCGTGGTTTCAGAAACTCAGGAGTCGGAGTCACATGATTTTTGTACAAAATACACAGCCCTGTTAAGTATTAGACGTCGGAGTCGGAGTCTGAGCAATTTTGGGTACCCGGAGTTGGAGTCGTGGTTTCAGAAACTGAGGAATCGGAGTCGGAAGATTTTTGTACCGACTCCACAGCCCTGTGATCGATCACTGATCAATGTGGGGAAACCAGCCAAGCTGCATGAGCTTACAAAGCTTGGGGCAGTACCAGTGATATTAGATCACATTTTTTTCTGAGATCTGAAGCAATATTCAGTAGGGCAAGGTGGCACACACCTGACAGCAGGTATATTCCACAAATCATAGTGTATGCATACATGTAAGCCCCATACACACGCTCAACAGCCGTCTTTTATGCAGCACAATTGTCAAACAATTTGTGTTGTGAAACAAGTTGAAACAACTTAAACCACTTCGGGACCAGCACTTTCTGCCCCCTTAAGGACCAGAGGGTGCTGGTCCAGTAAACCGCCGTTTCCCAACGAATTGCCGCTAAAATCCGCTGCGCTCGACGGTCACGCCGCTCTGTCCCCGCCGCAGGCTGCTCTAGAGGCGGCAGAGCGCCGGTCAGGAGTCGCTTTCATTGGCTCCTGACTGTCACTCCATGTAAGCCAATGGAAACAGCTTACAGGAATGACAGGGCCAGGAGCCAATGAAAACGGCTCCTGCCCGGCTCACAGTGCTCTGCCGTCAAAGGCGGCAGGGCAGCATATTGCGGCGGAGATCGAGCGGGGACAGCGGCGGCACGCAGTCAATGGGACGTAGAGTTTACGTCCGGTCAGAACCGCAGCGCCCCCTGCCCGCCGTAGATTTATACTGCGGCGGCCCGCAGTAGGTTAAAAAAGAAGTTTTTTGTGGTTGTTCAAACATCTCATAAGACTGCTAAGAAGTCAATCCAACAGTTGGATTGACTTCTTATCAGCTGTTTGAACAACAGCAAAATACTGTGTGTATCCAGCATTAGACAGGCTGTTGCGTTACTCTGTCCTACACAGAACATCTGGCTTATCAAGCTAAAGTATGCGGTGATGCATTTATTCTGCTCGTCAGGTCCTCACGGACACTCTGCCCATCTTTCTTACTCACTTTAGCAACTATGAATTCAGCATCTTCAGGACTGTCCAGCTGTAGCTTCTGGGCAATGTCAGGCAGGGAGATCCTGGAGTACGATAGGCTGATCATACGTACACCTACAGCAGAAAGATAATGAGAACATGATGATTCTGAGAGACAACAATCTATGGGGGGAGGAGACAGAATAGTCTCTAGGGATGGCTACCCTCATTCATATACAGGCATTGCTTAACTGCCAGGTACATTAAAGTGGATTC